>NC_079191.1:438619945-438764945 GCF_029499605.1 Hyla sarda | reverse complement strand
GGAGATAGATAGATATGAGATATATAGATAGATAGATATGAGATAGATAGATATGAGATAGATAGATGAGATAGATAGATAGATGAGATATATAGATAGATAGGAGATAGATAGATATGATATAGATAGATATGAGATATATAGATAGATAGCTATGAGATATATAGATAGATAGATATATATGAGATAGATAGATATGAGATAGATAGGAGATAGATAGATAGATAGATAGATAGATATGAGATAAATATGAGATAGATATGAGATAGATATGAGATAGATAGATAATAAAAAGAAACGGGCAGCACTACGGTGTGTAGGGTGGTGCTCGCTGGTTGACTCGGTCCCAAGTCCCAGGTTTGCTGTGTATTTTGTAAACATACTACGTCATTGATTATGTCACTAATTGTACCACACCTGAAATGTATATATACTCAACACTGTGTACTTACCATGGCTTGACAAAGGCCTTGTGAGAAGGCTGAAACGTCGCTATTTCCTGATGCTTTGTGAATAAAGCCACACATTATTCACCTACATTCTGCGAGTGCCGCTGCCTTCATTTGATAGATAGATAGATATGAGATAGATAGAGAAGTAAATACAGTTACAGATTTTTCTTTCACACTATAGTTGCAGTTTCTATTATTGTAGTCACTTTACCTCGTACAGAGAATATTTCTTTTAATCCACGGAGCGGATCCGATGTCCGGAAGGACAAGACATATACTGGACCCAGATTTATTCAATCCATCTTTTTGAAGACATGATTTTTTTTTTTCAGAAAGCTATTGATTTGTTGAAGAATCGCTCTTAGTTAGACGTCACTTATTTATTTCAAAAATTAAATATTCTGGTTGATCTTCTGGATCATTGTCTTGGTCAGATCAACTCCTCAACTGCAGCCCCTCACCATGAATATTTAATAATCGGGGGTTATATACAATCCCCTCTATTCTCCTGCATCATCATTATTCATTATCATCACCTCCCAGCAGCCTCGGGGTCTATGAATGAAATAACATATTATCATGTACAATATACTGGGGCCCCTACCACTGATTCTGTACTATTATAGTAGTTATATTCTTGTATATAGGAGCAGTATTATAGTAGATATATTCTTGTATATAGGAGCAGTATTATAGTAGTTATATTCTTGTATATAGGAGCAGTATTATAGTAGTTATATTCTTGTATATAGGGGCAGTATTATAGTAGTTATATTCTTGTATATAGGGGACAGTATTATAGTAGTTATATTCTTGTATATAGGAGGCAGTATTATAGTAGTTATATTCTTGTATATAGGAGCAGTATTATAGTAGTTATATTCTTGTATATAGGAGCAGTATTATAGTAGTTATATTCTTGTATATAGGAGCAGTATTATAGTAGTTATATTCTTGTATATAGGGGCAGTATTATAGTAGTTATATTCTTGTATATAGGGGCAGTATTATAGTAGTTATATTCTTGTATATAGGAGGCAGTATTATAGTAGTTATATTCTTGTATATAAGAGGCAGTATTATAGTAGTTATATTCTTGTATATAGGAGCAGTATTATAGTAGCTATATTCTTGTATATAGGAGGCAGTATTATAGTAGTTATATTCTTGTATATAGGAGCAGTATTATAGTGGTATATTCTTGTATATAGGAGCAGTATTATAGTAGTTATATTCTTGTATATAGGAGCAGTATTATAGTAGTTATATTCTTGTATATAGTTATATTCTTGTATGTAGAAGCAGTATTATAGTAGTTATATTCTTGTATATAGGGGCAGTATTATAGTAGTTATATTCTTGTATATAGGAGCAGTATTATAGTAGTTATATTCTTGTATATAGGAGCAGTATTATAGTAGTTATATTCTTGTATATAGGAGCAGTATTATAGTAGTTATATTCTTGTATATAGGAGCAGTATTATAGTAGTTATATTCTTGTATATAGGAGCAGTATTATAGTAGTTATATTCTTGTATATAGGAGCAGTATTATAGTAGTTATATTCTTGTATATAGGGGCAGTATTATAGTAGTTATATTCTTGTATATAGGGGCAGTATTATAGTAGTTATATTCTTGTATATAGGAGGCAGTATTATAGTAGTTATATTCTTGTATATAAGAGGCAGTATTATAGTAGTTATATTCTTGTATATAGGAGCAGTATTATAGTAGCTATATTCTTGTATATAGGAGGCAGTATTATAGTAGTTATATTCTTGTATATAGGAGCAGTATTATAGTAGTTATATTCTTGTATATAGGAGGCAGTATTATAGTAGTTATATTCTTGTATATAGGAGCAGTATTATAGTAGTTATATTCTTGTATATAGGAGCAGTATTATAGTAGTTATATTCTTGTATATAGGAGCAGTATTATAGTAGTTATATTCTTGTATATAGGAGCAGTATTATAGTAGTTATATTCTTATATATAGGAGGCAGTATTATAGTAGTTATATTCTTGTATATAGGAGCAGTATTATAGTAGTTATATTCTTGTATATAGGAGCAGTATTATAGTAGTTATATTCTTGTATATAGGGGCAGTATTATAGTAGTTATATTCTTGTATATAGGAGGCAGTATTATAGTAGTTATATTCTTGTATATAGGAGCAGTATTATAGTAGTTATATTCTTGTATATAGGAGCAGTATTATAGTAGTTATATTCTTGTATATAGAAGCAGTATTATAGTAGTTATATTCTTGTATATAGGAGGCAGTATTATAGTAGTTATATTCTTGTATATAGGAGCAGTATTATAGTAGTTATATTCTTGTAGATAGGAGCAGTATTATAGTAATTATATTCTTGTATATAGGAGCAGTATTATAGTAGTTATATTCTTGTATATAGGAGACAGTATTATAGTAGTTATATTCTTGTATATAGGAGACAGTATTATAGTAGTTATATTCTTGTATATATGAGCAGTATTATAGTAGTTATATTCTTGTATATATGAGCAGTATTATAGTAGTTATATTCTTGTATATAGGAGCAGTATTGTAGTAGTTATATTCTTGTATATAGGAGCAGTATTATAGTAGTTATATATTCTTGTATAAAGGAGCAGTATTATAGTAGTTATATTCTTGTATATAGGGGGAAGTATTATAGTAGTTATATTCTTGTATATAGGAGCAGTATTATAGTAGTTATATTCTTGTATATAGGGGGAAGTATTATAGTAGTTATATTCTTGTATATAGGAGCAGTATTATAGTAGTTATATTCTTGTATATAGGAGCAGTATTATAGTAGTTATATTCTTGTATATAGGAGCAGTATTATAGTAGTTATATGCTTGCATATAGGAGCAGTATTATAGTAGTTATATTCTTGTATATGGGAGCAGTATTATAGTAGTTATATTCTTGTATATAGGAGCAGTATTATAGTAGTCATATGCTTGCATATAGGAGCAGTATTATAGTAGTTATATTCTTGTATATAGGAGACAGTATTATAGTAGTTATATTCTTGTATATATGAGCAGTATTATAGTAGTTATATTCTTGTACATATGAGCAGTATTATAGTAGTTATATTCTTGTATATAGGGGGAAGTATTATAGTAGTTATATTCTTGTATATAGGAGCAGTATTATAGTAGTTATATTCTTGTATATAGGGGGAAGTATTATAGTAGTTATATTCTTGTATATAGGAGCAGTATTATAGTAGTTATATTCTTGTATATAGGAGCAGTATTATAGTAGTTATATTCTTGTATATAGGAGCAGTATTATAGTAGTTATATGCTTGCATATAGGAGCAGTATTATAGTAGTTATATTCTTGTATATGGGAGCAGTATTATAGTAGTTATATTCTTGTATATAGGAGCAGTATTATAGTAGTTATATGCTTGCATATAGGAGCAGTATTATAGTAGTTATATTCTTGTATATGGGAGCAGTATTATAGTAGTTATATTCTTGTATATAGGAGCAGTATTATAGTAGTTATATTCTTGTATATAGGAGCAGTATTATAGTAGTTATATTCTTGTACATAGGAGCAGTATTATAGTAGTTATATTCTTGTATATAGGAGCAGTATTATAGTAGTTATATTCTTGTATATAGAAGCAGTATTATAGTAGTTATATTTTTGTATATAGGAGGCAGTATTATAGTAGTTATATTCTTGTATATAGGAGCAGTATTATAGTAGTTATATTCTTGTATATAGGAGCAGTATTATAGTAGTTATATTCTTGTATATAGGAGACAGTATTATAGTAGTTATATTCTTGTATATAGGAGACAGTATTATAGTAGTTATATTCTTGTATATATGAGCAGTATTATAGTAGTTATATTCTTGTATATATGAGCAGTATTATAGTAGTTATATTCTTGTATATAGGAGCAGTATTGTAGTAGTTATATTCTTGTATATAGGAGCAGTATTATAGTAGTTATATATTCTTGTATAAAGGAGCAGTATTATAGTAGTTATATTCTTGTATATAGGGGGAAGTATTATAGTAGTTATATTCTTGTATATAGGAGCAGTATTATAGTAGTTATATTCTTGTATATAGGGGGAAGTATTATAGTAGTTATATTCTTGTATATAGGAGCAGTATTATAGTAGTTATATTCTTGTATATAGGAGCAGTATTATAGTAGTTATATTCTTGTATATAGGAGCATTATTATAGTAGTTATATGCTTGCATATAGGAGCAGTATTATAGTAGTTATATTCTTGTATATGGGAGCAGTATTATAGTAGTTATATTCTTGTATATAGGAGCAGTATTATAGTAGTTATATGCTTGCATATAGGAGCAGTATTATAGTAGTTATATTCTTGTATATGGGAGCAGTATTATAGTAGTTATATTCTTGTATATAGGAGCAGTATTATAGTAGTTATATTCTTGTATATAGGAGACAGTATTATAGTAGTTATATTCTTGTATATAGGAGACAGTATTATAGTAGTTATATTCTTGTATATATGAGCAGTATTATAGTAGTTATATTCTTGTATATATGAGCAGTATTATAGTAGTTATATTCTTGTATATAGGGGGAAGTATTATAGTAGTTATATTCTTGTATATAGGAGCAGTATTATAGTAGTTATATTCTTGTATATAGGGGGAAGTATTATAGTAGTTATATTCTTGTATATAGGAGCAGTATTATAGTAGTTATATTCTTGTATATAGGAGCAGTATTATAGTAGTTATATGCTTGCATATAGGAGCAGTATTATAGTAGTTATATTCTTGTATATGGGAGCAGTATTATAGTAGTTATATTCTTGTATATAGGAGCAGTATTATAGTAGTTATATGCTTGCATATAGGAGCAGTATTATAGTAGTTATATTCTTGTATATGGGAGCAGTATTATAGTAGTTATATTCTTGTATATAGGAGCAGTATTATAGTAGTTATATGCTTGCATATAGGAGCAGTATTATAGTAGTTATATTCTTGTATATAGGAGCAGTATTATAGTAGTTATATTCTTGTATATAGGAGCAGTATTATAGTAGTTATATTCTTGTACATAGGAGCAGTATTATAGTAGTTATATTCTTGTATATAGGATCAGTATTATAGTGTCACGATTCGGCTAGCTGGATGTGGATCCTCTGTGTCAGCGAGGGATTGGCGTGGACCGTGTCGGTGGACCGGTTCTAAGATGCTACTGGTATTCACCAGAGCCCGCCGCAAAGCGGGATGGTCTTGCTGCAGCGGTAGCAACCAGGTCGTATCCACCGGCAACGGCTCAACCTCGCTGACTGCTGAGAAGGCGTGGGACAGAAGGACTAGGCAGAGGCAAGGTCAGACGTAGCAGAAGGTCGGGGCAGGCGGCAAGGTTCGTAGTCAATGTGGATAGCAGAAGATCTGGAACACAGGCTTTGGACAACACTAAACGCTTTCACTGGCACAAGGCAACAAGATCCGGCCGGGAAGTGCAGGGGAAGTGAGGTAATATAGCCAGGGAGCAGGTGGAAGCTAATTAAGCTGATTGGGCCAGGCACCAATCATTGGTGCACTGGCCCTTTAAATCTTAGAGAGCCCTACGGAGCCGCGCGCGCCAGGACATGACAGCCGGGGGCCAGGACAGGTGAGTGACTTGGGATGCGATTCGCGAGCGGGCGCGTCCCGCTATGCGAATCGCATCCCCACCGGCAGTGTCAGTGCAGCGCTCCCGGTCAGCGGGTCTGACCGGGGCGCTGCAGAGAGAGAAACGCCGCGAGTGCTCCGGGGAGGAGCAGGGACCCGGAGTGCTCAGCGTAACAGTACCCCTCCCCTTAGGTCTCCCCCTTTTTTTGTCCGGCAATTGCTTCACGTGGGACGAGGACACTGGGAGCGATTGTAGGGTTTCCTCATCAAATGCAGGCAGTTCAGCAGGAGTGGGAATGGGGAGGGAGGGCAGAGGGTGAAGCTTGGCACGGGGCAGAGTGTTACCACGACAGGGGCTATGAGGAGGCAAAGCATAGTCCTGATAGGCTTTTGGGAGACCAGGTGTAGGAGGAGGCACCGAGGCTTGCCTGACGGGACTGGGAGGAGACGTGAGGCATTTCTTGCGGCAAGCAGGGCCCCAATTCTTGATCTCCCCGGTGGTCCAGTCAAGAGTGGGAGAATGATGCTGGAGCCATGGCAGACCGAGGAGGACTTCAGAGGTACAGTTGGGAAGGACGAACAATTCAATCTTTTCGTGATGGGGTCCAATGCACATTAAGAGGGGTTCTGTGCGGTAACGCACGGTGCAGTCCAATTTAACTCCGTTGACCGAGGAAATGTAGAGTGGTTTGACGAGACGGGTCACCGGGATGCAGAACTTATTCACCAAAGAGTCCAGAATAAAATTTCCAGAGGCACCAGAGTCCAAGCAGGCCACGGCTGAGAGGGAGGAGTTGGCAGAAGGAGAAATCCGCACAGGCACCGTGAGACGTGGAGAAGCAGACTTCGTACCAAGAGACGCCACACCCACGTGAGCTGGGTGCGTGCCTGCGTTTCCCAGACGTGGAGGACGAATAGGGCAATCCACCAAGAAATGTTCGGTACTGGCGCAGTACAGACAAAGATTTTTTTCCCTATGGCGAGTCCTCTCTTCGTGGGTCAGGCGAGACCGATCCACTTGCATAGCCTCCTCGGCGGGGGGCACAGGCGTAGATTGCAAAGGATACTGTGGGAGAGGTGCCCAGAGATCAAGGTCTTTTTCCTGTCGGAGCTCCTGGTGTCTCTCAGAAAAACGCATGTCAATGCGGGTGGCCAAATGGATAAGTTCTTGCAGGTTGGCAGGAATCTCTCGTGCGGCCAGCACATCCTTGATGTTACTGGATAGGCCTTTTTTAAAGGTCGCGCAGAAAGCCTCCTTATTCCAAGATAATTCGGAAGCGAGAGTACGAAATTGGATGGTGTACTCGCCTATTGAAGAATTACCCTGGACCAGGTTCAGCAGGACAGTCTCGGCAGAAGAAGCTCGGGCTGGTTCCTCGAAGACACTACGGACTTCAGCGAAGAAGGACTGTGGCTGTGGCAGGATCATTGCGGTCCCAGAGCGGTGTGGCCCAAGACAAGGCCTTTCCAGAAAGAAGACTCACTACGAACGCCACCTTAGACCGTTCTGTGGGAAATTGGTCCGACAACATGTCCATATGTAGGGAACATTGAGACAGAAAGCCACGGCAGAGTCTAGAGTCCCCATCAAATTTGTCCGGCAGGGACAAGCGGAGGCTAGGAGCGGCCACTCGCTGCGGAGGAGGTGCAGGAGCTGGCGGAGGAGATGGTTGCTGCTGTAGCAGTGGCAGAAGTTGCTGTAACGTGGCGGTCAACTGCGACAGCTGCTGTCCTTGTTGGGCAATTTGCTGCGATTGCTGAGCGACCACCGTGGATAGGTCAGCGAGACTCGGCAACGGCACCTCAGCGGGATCCATGGCCGGATCTACTGTCACGATTCGGCTAGCTGGATGTGGATCCTCTGTGTCAGCGAGGGATTGGCGTGGACCGTGTCGGTGGACCGGTTCTAAGATGCTACTGGTATTCACCAGAGCCCGCCGCAAAGCGGGATGGTCTTGCTGCGGCGGTAGCAACCAGGTCGTATCCACCGGTAACGGCTCAACCTCGCTGACTGCTGAGAAGGCGTGGGACAGAAGGACTAGGCAGAGGCAAGGTCAGACGTAGCAGAAGGTCGGGGCAGGCGGCAAGGTTCGTAGTCAATGTGGATAGCAGAAGATCTGGAACACAGGCTTTGGACAACACTAAACGCTTTCACTGGCACAAGGCAACAAGATCCGGCCGGGAAGTGCAGGGGAAGTGAGGTAATATAGCCAGGGAGCAGGTGGAAGCTAATTAAGCTGATTGGGCCAGGCACCAATGATTGGTGCACTGGCCCTTTAAATCTTAGAGAGCTGGCGCGCGCGCGCCCTAAAGAGCAGAGCCGCGCGTGCCAGAACATGACAGCCGGGGGCCGGGACAGGTGAGTGACTTGAGATGCGATTCGCGAGCGGGCGCGTCCCGCTATGCGAATCGCATCCCCGCCGGCAGTGTCAGTGCAGCGCTCCCGGTCAGCGGGTCTGACCGGGGCGCTGCAGAGAGAGAAACGCCGCGAGCGCTCCGGGGAGGAGCAGGGACCTGGAGCGCTCGGCGTAACATATAGTAGTTATATTCTTGTATATAGGAGGCAGTATTATAGTAGTTATATTCTTGTATATAGGAGCAGTATTACAGTAGTTATATTCTTGTGTATAGGAGGCAGTATTATAGTAGTTATATTCTTGTATATAGGAGCAGAATTATAGTAGTTATATTCTTGTATATAGGAGGCAGTATTACAGTAGTTATATTCTTGTATATAGGGGGCAGTATTATAGTAGTTATATTCTTGTATATAGGAGCAGTATTATAGTAGTTATATTCTTGTATATAGGAGCAGTATTATAGTAGTTATATTCTTGTATATAGGGGGCAGTATTATAGTAGTTATATTCTTGTATATAGGAGCAGTATTATAGTAGTTATATTCTTGTATATAGGAGCAGTATTATAGTAGTTATATTCTTGTATATAGGAGCAGTATTATAGTAGTTATATTCTTGTATATAGGAGCAGTATTATAGTAGTTATATTCTTGTATATAGGGGGCAGTATTATAGTAGTTATATTCTTGTATATAGGAGCAGTATTATAGTAGTTATATTCTTGTATATAGGAGCAGTATTATAGTAGTTATATTCTTGTATATATGAGCAGTATTATAGTAGTTATATTCTTGTATATAGGAGGCAGTATTATAGTAGTTATATTCTTGTGTATAGGGGGCAGTATTATAGTAGTAGTAATCTTGTACATTATAATCTACAGTTCACATACTTTATTATTTCCTTTATTTCTGATGGATAAAATATAAGTTTCTTCTATTACAGATGTAATGTTGCTCTCACAGTTCTGGTGATGCTGCAGAATTGTAAAACCACATAGATTCGACGGTGGAAGCTCCATTAAGAATTTTCCTTTCAGCCAGAATGAAATATTAAGTAATATAAATCTAAACGTGAGTCTTCAATAGTTTGTTCACCGTCACGGCCATTATAAAGATAACATGATGATCACAGACAGAAGAATTCTCCATCAGTGATCAACAAAGACTAAATAAACTCTCAGACTAATGCAGGTGTATAGCGGAGAGACGTCCTGACTACCGGAGACACTTAGATAGATAATGCTGAAACATGGTTTATTGAGTTCTGTAACTTCGTAAGATACAGTCGTGACCAAAAGTTTTACGATTGACACAAATTTGGGTTTTCGCACCATTTGCCGCTTCAGTGATTTTAGATCTGTTAGTCAGATGTTTCTATGGTTACCAACGGACTATTATAAGGATTTCACAATTTTTAAATGGGCACTATCATTAAAACTAATTTTTGCTATTGCACTCCTTATGGTAAATAAAAAAAATATTTGGACAGACTTTGGACTCCTGCTGGCCTGGCAGAAGTCCAAAATCAGGAAATGCAATCTGGAGTTCTGAGGGGGGTGTCTGCAGCCTTAGCCAATCATAGCTCATCTCACACTGAACTGCTCTGGGCTGTGTGTAGCAGAGTGAGGGAGGAAGTTCTCACCTGTATGGCTTCAGATGATGTCACGCCTGCTGGGGAACACCCCTTCCCAGTCTGTGAATCTGACTGAGCAGAAAATACAGAGCAATATCAAGGTAGAAAACTAAAAAAATAATAAAAAAAAAAGGCCGGGGGTAGTTTATCAACATTTAACAAGATCATTTGACATTTAAACTTTTATTGACAAATGTTTCAAGCTTATGTAAAATTTTAAAGGGTACTCCACCACAGACATCTTATCCCTTATGAATGAGATGTCTGATCGCGGGGGTCCCACAGCTGGGACCTCCCGCAATCTCTGTGCAGCACCCGCGCCGCTCCAGGCATTGTGAACAATATTTAGAACGCTGGGTTTGGGCGGTGGAAACATGACATCCCGTCTCGTCACGTCTCGCCACGCCCCCTCGTGACATCACACCATGCCCCCACCCCCCCTCGTAATGTCACCCCACGCCCCCTCCATTCATGTCAATGGGATGTGGCGTGACGGCCGGGCGTGAAAATTTTGCATTCTAATTACAGTTTATAATGTGGGTGCGGCACGGAGATTGGGTACTGCAGGGGATAAGATGTCAGTTGGTCGAGTACCCCTTTAAAGGGGTATTCCAGGAAAAAACTTTTTTTCTATATCAACTGGCTCCAGAAAGTTAAACAGATTTGTAAATTACTTCTTTTAAAAAATCTTAATCCTTTCAATAATTATCAGCTGCTGAAGTTGAATTGTTGTTTTCTGTCTGGCAACAGTGCTCTCTGCTGACATCTCTGCTTGTCTCGGGAACTGCACAGTTTAGAAGTGGTTTGCTATGGGGATTTGCTTCTACACTGGGCGTTTCCCGAGACACATGTCATCAGAGAGCACTTAGACAGAAAAGAACAACTCAACTTCATCAGCTCATAAGTACTGAAAGGATTAAGATTTTTTTAATAGAAGTAATTTACAAATCTGTTTAACTTTCTGGAGCCAGTTGATATATAAAAAAAAGTTTTTTCCTTGATAATCCCTTTAATGTTTCCACTGCTGACCCTTCTTCTCCAAGACTTCTGCTGTTCTTCCTGTTGTGCTGGATATCAGGTTCTGGCCCAATCCTGAACTCTGACCTCCTATTAATACCATCACCATCCAAAATGTATCATAATTGCAGGATTTTTGTTTCTCCGACAGCTTTTTTGAGGATCGACCACAGGTTCTCACTAGGATTGAGATCTGGGGGGGTTTTCTGGTCATGGACCTAATATTTTGTTCGCTGAGCTGCTTAGTGATCACTCCTGCCTGGTCACATGGTCTCCATCATGGTGGATAAAGCCTTGTCCATCACCACATAGTTCCTGGATGGTTGGAGAAGTTGCTCTTGGAGGACAGTTCGGTACCATTTTGTACTCATGGTCATGTTCTTAGGCAGAATTATGAGTGAGCCCCCTAGATAAGAAGCCGCCCCTCACATGATGGTCTCAGGAGGCTTTACTATTGGATGACACAGGACTCAAGTTGAAGAGATATTTCTTCTTAGCCTCAAAGCATCTGTTCTATACAAGCCCCTACTATTGGATGGTCTCACCCATACCATGCTACACTAGTGTCTACAGCCGGTATTATCCGCCTGGCTAACATGTGTAGTACTCAGTGACACCTAGGAGTAGTAGTCCTTTCACTGATATGTCACATGGCAGTGCGGTTAGCCCTACTTCGGGATTCCCAGGTGAAGAGTAAAGTCAGTGTCTGTCAGCTCCTAAATCTCTTACAGGTTATACACCAAACTCGAGAGAGATCTAACGAAAGTCTGTCAAGCAAGAAGTCAGCTAGTCAGCAAGAACTACAAGTCCCATAGTGCCCTGAAGCAACTGTGATCCCTGCAGCAAACTCCAGTGAACTGTGTACTACTGTTCGAACTGTTCCTGTATATTTTGCAAGTTCCTGCATAGACGTCAACATTACCCTGGCGTCACGAACTGTAAGTGCTTTATTGCCACACCAGACGTGCTAAATTACGCCATCTTAGCCTGCCCTTCCACATATGTACATTAATTGCTCCTGGGACACTTTGTAAGTGGCACTAATGTATGCAGACTAAACCAGATTCGTTTTTGGCCAGGTCCAATGAATGGCGCGCCATTGATGCAGCGGAAATGAGGACATTTTGGGGCCTCATGCTGCATATGGGCCTGGACAAAAAAACAAGTGTCAGTCATTACTGGAGCGGGGACGTCCTCTACCAGACCCCGCTTTACAGTATGGCGATGACACGGAAGCGGTACGAGGCGATTCGGAAATGCCTGCATTATGCAGATAATGAGGCATGTCCGCCCCGAGGTGATCCCGCCCATGACCGGCTTTACAAAGGTCATTGATCACTTTGGGGCCAAATTTTTGGAGGCCTATACCGCTCAGGGACCTCTCGGTAGATGAGTCTCTCATCAGTTTTAAGGGGAGACTCATCTTCCGCCAGTATATTCCCTCGAAGCGGGCGCGGTATGGCGTGAAGCTCTATAAACTCTGCGAGAGTACCTCCGGGTACACTTGCAGGTTTAGAGTATATGAGGGACGAGATTCCCGTATTGAACCCCCAGATTGTTCCCCCACTCTGGGTGTTAGCGGGAAAATCGTTTGGGACCTTATGCACTCATTGCTGGATAAGGGTTACCACGTGTACGTGGATAACTTTTATACCAGCATCCCTCTGTTCACATCCCTTTCCGCCAGATCCACCTCCGCTTGTGGGACCGTGCGGAGGAACCAGAGAGGCCTCCCTCTAAATTTTGTTAAGACGCCTATCCCCAAGGGTGAGTCCCGTGCCCTTACCCATGATAACCTGTTGTTGGTGAAGTATAAGGATAAGAGGGATGTCCTTATGCTCACCACTATTCATGGGAATGGCAGCACCCCTGTCCCTGTGTGAGGTACCGTGGGACCGGTCCTCAAGCCCGATTGTATTCTGGACTACAATCAGTATATGGGGGGAGTTGATCTCTCAGATCAAGTCCTCAAGCCATACAATGCCATGCGGAAAACACGGGGATGGTACAAAAAAGTTGCGGTCTACTTGGTACAGGTTGCCATGTACAACGCTTTTGTACTATCCCAGTACGCTGGCAACACAGGGACATTCCTCCAGTACCAAGAAGAAGTCCTAAGGTTCCTGATCTTTGCTGACCGGGAAAGATCAGGCCGGACTTCCCAAGGGTCTGGAGTTGTAGGCGCCAGGATCGTCCCAGGCCAACACTTTCCAGGTGTGATCCCCCACAGTGGAAAGTCGGGACGATCCCAGAAAAGATGCAGTGTATGTCACAAGAAGGGGAGACGGAAGGACACCACGTATCAGTGTGACACTTGCCCAGATAATCCGGGCCTCTGCATAGGCTGCTTCAGGGAGTATCACACTTCCATGGAGCACTAAATTTTCCCTTTACATTTAAATTTTCCATAATTTGACCAATGTACAAAGTCCAGAGTACATTCCAAATTTTAACCCCCATAAACCACTAAATTGACCAAAAAAACTGAAAAAAAAAAAATCTGATAAGACCTCTAGGGGTGTTTTTTTCAGAAATGGGTCATAGGTCACTGAGTCACTATCATCGGGGACTTTTTTTATGGTGCCTCAAATGTGCAGCGCTCTCTCTCCACCTGAGCTGGTGCGCATTTGAGGCAACAGGTTAGGGACGGCCACACACATCACGTTCCCAGAATGATAATTCAGAGCATAGGGTTTGGGGCGGGCATATTTTTTTTAGTTTTGGCTATGCTCTGGGTCATCATTCTGGGAACATATCCTGTTTTATTATTTTATGATTTATAGTTTTCTGGCCCACTGTACCCCATATTTCGGGCCTCTGTACCCCACCTGTCTACCCCAGTTACGGCCCGTTGTCCCCCATAGTGTTCCCCTATTTTAGGGCTCAGTGCTCCCCCCATTAATGCTCCTTGAGGGGGGGACCCACATCCTGGCTGCTATAATAAGCTCAAGGCCCCTGACTGACTTCCCACTCCAAGACCTGGTGTGCACCCGCAGAGCGAAAATCATAAAAAATTAAGGTATGTCCTTATTCCAAAGAAATGTATTTACCAATTTTGGGGTGTCTTTTCTGCTATTAACCCTTGTAAAAATTTAAAATTTTGGGGAAAACCCACATTTCAGTGAAATTTTTTTTTTTTATTTTACATATGCAAAAGTCGTGAAACCCCTGTGGGGTATTAAGGCTTACTTTACCCCTTGTTACGTTCCTCAAGGGGTCTAGTTTCCAAAATGTGATGCCATGTGTTTTTTTTTTGCTGTCCTGGCACCATAGGGGCTTCCCAAATGCGACATGTCCCCCCCATTTCAGCAAAGTTTGCAAATGTGACTCCTTCTCTTCTGAGCATTGTGGCGCTCCTGCAGTGCACTTGACGTCCACTTATGGGGTACCTCTATACTCAGAAGAGATGGAGTTACAAATTTTGGGGGGTATTTTCTGCTATTAACCCTTGCAAAAATGTGAAATTTGGGGGGAAACACACATTTTAGTGAAAAAAAAAGAAAACAATTTTACATATGGAAAAGTCGTGAAACCCCTGTGGGGTACAAAGGCTCACTTAATTCCTTGTTACGTTCCTCAAGGGGTCTAGTTTCCAAAATGGTATGCCATGTGGGGTTATTTTGCTGTTCTGGCACCATAGAGGCTTCCTAAATGCGACATGCCCCCCTAGCAAAATTTGCTCTCAAAAAGCCAAATATTACTCCCTCTCTTCTGAGCATTGTAATACGCCCGTAGTGCACTTCAGGGGAACTTATGGGGTACCTCCATACTCAGAAGAGATGGGGTTACAAATTTTAGGGGGTATTTTCTGATATTAACCCTTGCAAAAATGTGAAATTTGGGGGGAAACACACATTTTAGTTAAAAAAAAAATTTACATATGGAAAAGTCGTGAAACCCCTGTGGGGTATTAAGGCTCACTTAATTCCTTGTTACGTTCCTCAAGGGGTCTAGTTTCCAAAATGGTATGCCATGTGGGGTTATTTTGTTGTTCTGGCACCATAGGGGCTTCCTAAATGTGACATGCCCCCCTAGCAAAATTTGCTCTCAAAAAGCCAAATATTACTCCTTCTCTTCTGAGCATTGTAGTTCGCCCGTAGTGCACTTCAGGGGAACTTATGGGGTACCTCCATACTCAGAAGAGATGGGGTTACAAATTTTGGGCAGTATTTACTGCTATTAACCCTTGCAAAAATGTGAAATTTTGGGGGAAACACACATTTTAGTGAAAAAAAAATGAAAAAAATGTACATATGGAAAAGTCGTGAAACCCCTGTGGGGTATTAAGGCTCACTTAATTCCTTTTTATGTTCCTCAAGGGGTCTAGTTTCCAAAATGGTATGCCATGTGGGTGTTTTTGCTATTCTGGCACCATAGAGGCTTCCTAAATGCGACATGCCCCCCTAGCAAAATTTGCTCTCAAAAAGCCAAATATTGCTCCTTCTCTTCTGAGCATTGTAGTTCGCCCGTAGTGCACTTCAGGGGAACTTATGGGGTACCTCCATACTCAGAAGAGATGGGGTTACACATTTTGGGCAGTATTTACTGCTATTAACCCTTGCAAAAATGTGAAATTTGGGGGGAAACACACATTTTAGTGGAAAAAGTCGTGAAACCCCTGTGGGGTATTAAGGCTCACTTAATTCCTTGTTATGTTCCTCAAGGGGTCTAGTTTCCAAAATGGTATGCCATGTGGGTGTTTTTGCTGTTCTGGCACCATAGGGGCTTCCTAAATGCAATATGCCCCCCAAAAACCATTTCAGAAAAACGTACTCTCCAAAATCCCCTTGTCGCTCCTTCGCTTCTGAGCCCTCTACTGCGCCCGCCGAACACTTTACATAGACATATGAGGTATGTGCTTACTCGAGAGAAATTGGGCTACAAATATAAGTATACATTTTCTCATTTTACCCCTTGTAAAAATTCAAAAATTGGGTCTACAAGAACATGCGAGTGTAAAAAATGAAGATTGTGAATTTTCTCCTTCACTTTGCTGCTATTCCTGTGAAACACCTAAAGGGTTAAAACGCTGACTGAATGTGATTTTGAATACTTTTGGGGGTGCAGTTTTTATAATGGGGTCATTTGTGGGGTATTTCTAATATGAAGACCCTTCAAATTCACTTCAAACCTGAATGGTCCCTGAAAAATAGTGAGTTTTGAAATTTTGCGAAAAATTGGAAAATTGATGCTGAACTTTGAAGCCTCTGGTGTCTTCCAAAAGTAAAAACTCGTCAATTTTATGATGCAAACATAAAGTAGACATATTGTATATGTGAATAAAAAAAAATGTATTTTGAATATCCATTTTCCTTACAAGCAGAGAGCTTCAAAGTTAGAAAAATGTAAAATTTTCAAATTTTTCATAAAATTTGGGGATTTTTCACCAAGAAAGGATGCAAGTATCGACAAAAATTTACCACTGTGTTAAAGTAGAATATGTCACGAAAAAACAATCTCGGAATCAGAATGAAAATTAAAAGCATTCCAGAGTTATTAATGTTTAAAGTGACAGTGGTCAGATGTGCAAAAAATGGCCGGGTCCTAAGGTGTAAAATGGCTGGGTCTTTAAGGGGTTAAAGAGGCACTGTCATTGTTGAAAACGTTTGATATATTACAGGACTCATTATAATATGACATTTCACAACATACAACTGTTAAAAAAAAATTAAATTTTCACCCGAAATTAAATCTCAAAATAGCCGCTACTAGGGGTCGCCTGTCTTTTAGCCAGACAGACTAGTCTAGATTTTGCAGCATACTGGATACTGGCCGTAAAGCATACCGGTATCCAGTATAGGAGATCTCTATAGTGTGTATGTATGGGCACGCACTGCCTGTGAACGAGCACATGGAGCGCACACACACAGGCAGCAGTGCTGCGGCTCCGTGCCTGCTTGTGGCCCCTGCCCCTGCTTGCGGCGCCATCCCTGCTTGCGGGCCCTGCTTGCAGCGCCATCCCTACTTGCGGCCCCTGCCCCTGCTTACAGCGCCCTCCCTGCTTGCGGCCCCTGCTTGCAGCGCCATCCCTGCTTGCGGAGCCATCCCTGCTTTGTGGTGCCTGCTTACGGCTCCGTCCCAGCTTGCGGCGCCAGCCCTGCTTGCGGCCCCTGCTTGCGGCTCTGTCCCGACTTGCGGCCCCGGCTGGGTCTGTAAGTGTCTTAGCTATCCTCCCAGCCAGGGCCTCTGCACATGGGGCTACGTGCACTGCAGAACATTGCACCCTAGGGTCTTCCACAGATCCAAGGGTGCAATGCTCTGCAGTGTGCACATACCCCCATCTGTATAGGAGTGTACATACACACACTGCAATACACACGGGGGGGGGGGGGGGGGGTTGTACAGCATGAAACCAGAGAGGAAAGGGTTACAGAGTAGAGTTGGCTGACAGCTCATGCTCCCTCCCAGAATGAGTCGTCTCTGTGAGGGAGACAGACACGCCCCCTCCAGCCTGCACAATGAAAAAGTAACTCACCAGCAGATAAATGCTTATATCTCTGGATATATAGGTCCTAGACACATAAAAATGATATGTACATGATCAGGATTGGGTCCTGAGTAACATATCCCTTTTTTTCTTTTTTTGCACTATGACAGGTACGCTTTAAGGGCTTGCTGGGACTTGTAGTAGAACGGGACAATTTAGTGCAGGCCACGCTGACTTGACAGATGACTTTGACTTGACTGACTTGTGACTGACTTGACTTGAGGCCTCCTATGACTCAAGACACAATCCTGGACTCGACTGCACTGGACCTCAGCAACAAAAGCTCCAAGAGAGAAAGCAGATGCTCCACCCAGGGCTTACATTGGTCACCCCTAGGTCACCTGGTCACTGATACCTCCTGGATAACAATCACATGACAACTCACATGTTAAACAGTCTTAAAGTGACAACGCTTTCTTCACACATAATCAGGGGTAAAGTCCTGGGGGAAAATAGTGAGGGAACTCACCCAAGATTTCCACTCAAGGTCTGGTCCTGCAGGACTCCTGCTAATGGGAATGGTGTTCCTGCTGTGGAAAAAGTGCAGGAACTCAGTTCCCACATGTTCCTGCAGGACTTGAACCCTGAGTAGAATACATGGTAAACTTATATACAAGGGGAACAAGTGCAAGGGGGGCCCAGGGGACACCAAAGGGATTCTGCCTGACAGGGCAGAAAGGAAACGGAGTAACAACTCCCATACTGGGCCACCACAAACTCCCCCTGTTAAGCACAGCTGTCCTCGGCGCCCATTCCTGGAGGGCAGACGACCGGAAGCGGCCACTGGGGCCTAGTGACAACAGTTCCTGTGGCATATGTGTAAAATGTCCTTCACAGGTCTGATTATGGAAAACAAAACAGAAACAAGACCATGTAGCACTTTACAAAAAATGTGCATACATGCTCTTGGTAATATCAAAACTCAAACATGTGGGATTCATTACCCTTGTAACTGCATTTGTAACACACTCTAGACACTGAAACACATAAGTTGTGGATTGGGCTGCTGGAGGTTCTCTACCCAATGCCTTAGCTGCTGGGGCCCATTGGCACTAACCACTTCTCCCCAGAACGCAATAGGTAATTTTATATTACACGCCCCCTCCCATAGACTTGCATTGAGGGGGCGGGGTGTGAAGTCATGGGGGGCGGGGCTATGAAGTCACGGGCTCCCGGCGCCAGCTCCAGCGTTCAGAACAGTTTGTTACAAACGCTGAGTAACGGAGTACCCCTTTAAGAGACTGCTGCTCCCGCCACAACTTAGTGGGCTTTTTATGGCATGTATATATATATATATATATATATTATTTTTTATTATTATTTTATTTATTTATTTTTTTAAGCGTGTATTATGGACGGGATCTGAATGAAGGCCGACATTGCTTCATTTTCTGAAGAACAAAAAAAAAACAAAAAACTTTTTTGACTTTTCTGCACCAAGATTCTTTATCTAAATAAGAGTTTAGAAAGGCAGAGATAACCCAACGTAAAGGGGTACTCCGCCCCTAGACATCTTATCCCCTATCCAAAGGGATACTTCAACATCAGGTAAACAAAATATATAAAAAATGGGGCTGGAGCATATTGCACTCTTTACCTCTCTGCCCCAGTTTTAAAACCACCAAAAACCCATTTGTTTGGAGGTCTTAGTCCTGAACATCTTGGTTGTGCAGTTGCTCAGTACAACAATTCCCAGAATGCATTGCTATCCCTCAGATCTGCAGCACAGGCCTCCTATGCTGCCTATTCCCCTCCCACAGCATTCCTGCCAGTTCCCCACCCAGAGCTGTTGCAGAACATCTAATTTCAGAGCAGACTAATGCAGTGAGGTTGCAGCACCTGCTGTATGCATTCCCTGTCTGCCACTGGGCCTGTGTCATTGTTGAGCCCAAGGCAGCATGCTGTAAACATATCTCATTCTACCCTAAACATCTCAATAAAGATATATATGGATATGAGTATATGACAGGAAGATGGTGATGTAGGGGCTGGTCAGAGCTGATGACATCATTTAGGGGGTAGGGGCTGGAGCTCAGAGACAAGATCCAGCCACACCTCATGAGACAGCAGAGGATGATGCATTGTCTCAGGATAGAACAGTGGTCCCCAAACTGTGGCCCTCTAGATGATTCAAAACTACGAATCCCAGCATGCCTGGACAGCCAATGGCTGTCCAGGCATGCTGGGAGTTGTAGTTTTGCAACATCTGGAGGGCCACAGTTTGGGGACCACTGGGATAGAGGAATAAACACCCCACTGACAATGAAAGGACTACACTACTTCCTGTCAGCAGAAAGGGAGGAGCCAGGAAGCTGTTAAGACAACACCACACTGACAATGAAAGGACTACATAACTTACTCTCAAGAGAGAGGAAGGACCTGGGGAGCTGCTAAGACCACTTTGGTTCTCAAAAATTTGCAACTTTTTAACCAACTGCTCAAAAATTTGCAACTTTTTTTTTTTTTTAGCAAAGTTTCATGTCATTAATCAGCAGCCACTGCAAAGTAAAAAGACAAAGGTGTTCAAGAAAGCCACTAAAATAAAATCACAAGTTTGTGTCGTTGCTCAAATTTTGTGACTTTTCTACACCAGAAAAGGCTCTAAACCTGTTTAAAAAAAAATTACCCCAATGTATAACGTTAACATTTAAGACAAATCTAAACAAATGGAAAAGTAAGGCTGAGAAAATATTTTTACCACTATAGTGCCCCCTACAGTCTAGTTAACCCCTTAAGGACTCAGGGTTTTTCCGTTTTTGCACTTTCGTTTCTTCCTCCTTACCTTTTAAAAATCATAACCCTTTCAATTTTCCACCTAAAAATCCATATTATGGCTTATTTTTTGCGTCACCAATTCTACTTTGCAGAGACATTAGTCATTTTACCCAAAAATGCACGGCGAAACGGAAAAAAAATCATTGTGCGCCAAAATCGAAGAAAAAATGCCATTTTGTCATTTTTGGGGGCTTCCGTTTCTACGCAGTGCATATTTCGGAAAAAGTGACACCTTATCATTATTCTGTAGGTCCATACGATTAAAATGATACCCTACTTATATAGGTTTGATTTTGTCGCACTTCTGGAAAAAATCATAACTACATGCAGGAAAATTTATACGTTTAAAAATGTAATCTTCTGACCCCTATAACTTTTTTATTTTTCCATGTACAGGGCGGTGTGAGGACTCATTTTTTGCGCCGTGATCTGAAGTTTTTATAGGTATGATTTTTGTTTTGATCGGGATTTTTGATCACTTTTTAATGGTATAAAAAGTGACCAAAATACGCTTTTTTGGACTTCGGAATTTTTTTTTCGCATACGCCATTGACCGTGCGGTTTAATTAATGATATATTTTTATAGTTTGGACATTTACGCACACGGCGATACCACCTATGTTTATTTTATTTTTTTTTTACACTGTTTTATTTTTTTTTATGGGAAAAGGGGGTGATTCAAACTTGTATTATGGGAAGGGGTTAAATGACCTTTATTAACACTTTTTTTTTACTTTTTTTTTGCAGTGTTATAGGTCCCATAGGGTCCCTATGGGACCTATAACACTGCAAAAAAAAAGTAAAAAAAACACTGCACACACTGATCTCTTATACTGATCATTGTTATCCCATAGGGACCTATAACACTGCACACACTGATCTCTTATACTGATCATTGTTATCCCATAGGGACCTATAACACTGCACACACTGATCTCTTATACTGATCATTGTTATCCCATAGGGACCTATAACACTGCACACACTGATCTCTAATACTGATCATTGTTATCCTATAGGGAGCTATAACACTGCACATACTGATCTCTCATCCTAATCACAGGCGTGTATTAACACGCCTGTGATCAGTGTTATCGGCGCTTGACTGCTCCTGTCTGGATCTCAGGCACGGAGCAGTCATTCGCAGATCGGACACCGAGGAGGCAGGTAAGGGCCCTCCCGGTGTCCGGTCAGCTGTTCGGGACGCCGCGATTTCACTGCGGCGGTCCCGAACAGCCCGACTGAGCAGCCGGGTCACTTTCACTTTCGCTTTAGAAGCGGCGGTCAGCTTTGACCGCCGCTTCTAAAGGGTTAATACCGCACATCGCCGCGATCGGCGATGTGTGGTATTATCCGCGGGTCCTGGCCGTTGATGAGCACCGGGACCGCGGCGCGATCCCGCTTCATATCGCGGGAGCCGGCGCAGGAGGTAAATATATGTCCTGCGTCGTTAAGGGGTTAAAAAAAATTCACATCAACTGACTCTCTATTGGCTTTCTATTCTATAAAAAAAATCTTAATCCTTTCAGTAATTATAAGCTGCAGAAGTTGAGTTGTTCTTTTCTGTCTGACAATAGTGCTCTCTGCTGACACCTCTGTCCATGTCAGGAACTGTCCAGAGCAGTATACTTTTGCTATGGGGATTTGCTCCTTCTCTGGACAGTTACTGCAACAGACAGAGGTGTCAGCACAGAGCACTATTGTCAGACAGAAAAGAACAACTCAACTTCAGAAGCTGATAAGTACTGGACTTAAGATTTTTTTAATAGAAGTCATTTTCAAATCTGTATAACTTTCTGGAGCCAGTTGAAAAATAGTTTTTCACTGGAATACCCCTTTAATGCCGGCACAGTACCTACAATTGGGGATGGACTGCACTGTTTACTACATGACAAGTTTCTTACGCAGAAGACACGAGCGCTGCTCCGGCCTCTGAATTCTGCTTCTCCGCGCTCCGCACCTTGTTTGGAGAAAACTGCTGACAAAGCCCGTCCTTCAGAATGTTATGTCACTACGTAGGTCAGTGTCTTCGGGGAGAAGGTTTTATTCCAAATGTATATTGTGCCTGTGTAAAATATAGAGCAACTCCGGTGTGATCTCTAAGTCCTGGGAAAACAAGAGATCCCGTCTGACATGTCACGGAGTATCCGCTGCCTCAGAGCCCGGAACATCTGGGAAGACACTTTATATAGGAGGATGTCTCGACATGACATGTTCAAAGCTCCAGTCTGTGGAGAACGCCGCGCGGTGACACTGACCGCAGTCTCTCCATTCACATGATCAGTCCGAGGCAATAGGCTTTGACCAACGGCAGAATTATAGCACCAGATATGGTCTAAATGTACTTTATAGAGAACACAATTTAAAGGTTCAAGGTTGCACTCACCCAAAAGAATAAAAATGTTCAACTTTTGGTCAGTCCATTTAAAAATGATCCACCCATAGAGGCCGAGGGTCTGTAGTCAGCACACGGCTGAATGAACCGGATTCTGGAAGCCGGTTCAGTCAGCCTTGTTGTGGTGTCTTAGCACCAAAGTCTGTCCTGTGGGCTAAAGATTGCCTCAGGCATTACTGCTGTCTATGTGTGGGGCCCACTGCTCCATTGTCTAACCTGTAATAATAGGATTTATTGCTGTGTCATGTTGTGGGTTAATTTATGCTCTGTACCTTTAAGGGATTGTGGCAATGGGAAAACCCCAAACCTAGCCCTTAATGTAGTGTAGGGGGGGGGGAGAGAGTTTAGCTTTAGTGTGAATGGAGTTGAGTGAGGGAGTTTGGCGTTGGTATTAAGCGTTGGAATTAATGTTATGGCTAATGTACATTATTAGGAAGTGGTATTAATGTTATGGCTGATGGGACACAATATTAGGCATTGGTATTAATGTTATGGCTGATGGAACACAATATTAGGAGGTATAAATATTTAAATCTAACATATACACGCTATTCAGTGTATTCTGTGATTAAAAATCACCTGAAAAGAAGTTAGCAGAATTGTTTCTATGTAAATATTTATCTACCATATACACATTGAAAGCCATATAATTACATACAGCTATCGTTTATGCCTTTCACTCTTTATTCCTGTAAATTGTATTTAACTTTACAAATGGACAAAAGAAAACATCCTATTCTATGAAATGTTTTTGATATATGTTTCAAAAACTATATAAAATGTATTTATCCCAACAAATGTGGAAACATCTGGAATGCATTTAACTGACATTCACTTCCATTTAGGAAACTACGTGTAACGTTAGTGAATGTGGGAGAAAGGGGGGCAAGGCTATGCAGGCTCTGCTAGAAAAGGGGGTGTGGAACCTGTCCCTTTTAATTACAGTGAGCGGTTTGATGAAAGGTAGCTACCCCCCCCCCCCCTCACTACTTTAGGCCTCTCCTCAGAACACATGACACACAGTGCACCTGAATCTCACTGCGGCTCAGCAGTAACTAAACTTAGACTGGGGTAACTCCTCCCATTCCCATTGGCTAGAAGGATCACATGGGGTTTACTGCTCTCTCTTAAGGGTACAGTAACACGGGAATAACATTTATACAAAGAACAATACAATAAATCAGAAAAATATTTTACTTTGCAATAAAGTTCGAACATATTTGATTTAACAGTAGGTATTTTGATGAGCCCAACACCGTGTGTATCCAAGCTGCCTGAAGCAGTCTGAAGCCACAGGACAGCTATTGGTGCTGGGACACCACATACTAGCCTAGTGTACTTTATAGAGAAAATCCATCAGTCTGGGATGGCCGGTATGCTGCAGTGCTTCCATGCCCTGGTAGAGCTGCTGGGCAGAAGAGATGATGGTTTCCCTGGCTGCCAGCTTGTAGTAAGAGGTGCCAATTTCAGCATAGGCTAATGAAGAGCTTGACACTGATGTGGGTGTGTACACTAAGGCACTGACACACAGAACTGCAATGTTGGTAGAAAACCAAAGTAGGTTGTGCGGTAGAACCCCGTGAACTGCCTGGAAAACCTGCAGTGGCCTCTGACATAAGGCCTATGTTCATCCATTGGGAGAAGTTCAACCTGGGTGCCGGCGGTTGGGGGTCATGACGTCACGCCCCCTCGTGAGATCACACCACGCTCCCTCAGTGCAAGTCTATGGGAGGAGGCATGGTGGCAGCTCTTCAAGGGGCATGGCCTTGACATCAAAACCCCCGCCGCCCACTCCAAGCTGGAGCAGTGGAGTACCCATTTAATCTTTGCTTTATGAAATCTATGTTTATGAGGTACTGGAGAGTTTTGCAAATGTATTTTTGTGCACTGCACTTAATTTTATGCATACACTGAGTTCCTGCATAGTATCAAGGGTTAACAATTCTCGCATATACTGTACACAGTTGAATGGTGCCTTGGTCACATGCTAATCCTAGCCAATTGTTGCAGAACAAAAGTCCCTAAACCTGTGTGAACCAGTCTGGCTCTGGGCTCAGCCAGTGCCACATGTGTATCTCCTGGCTCTGTTACTGCTAGGCATACCTACACCTAGGCCACATGTCTTAACCTAGGTACAGTGGTCCCTCAACATACGATGGTAATCCGTTCCAAATGGACCATCGTTTGTTGAAACCATCGCATCTTGAGGGATCCGTGCAATGTAAAGTATAGGACAGTGGACTACAACCTGCGGACCTCCAGATGTTGCAAAACTACAACACCCAGCATGCCCGGACAGCCGTTGGCTGTCCGGGCATGCTGGGTGTTGTAGTTTTGCAACATCTGGGGGTCCACAGGTTGTAGACCACTGATAGACGAAGTTGTACTCACCTGTCCCCGCCGCTCCGGACCGTCACCGCTCGTCACCGCGGCCCGGGATGTCGCCGTCCATCGCTGTCGCCGCGTCCCCAAGGTGTCCCCCGACGCTCCGGTAAGGCCTCTGCTTCCCCGGCATCCACGCTCTTCGTCGCTGCCATCACGTCACTACGCACGCCGCTCCTATTGGATGACGGGACGGCGTGCGCAGCGACGTGATGACGTCGATGGAGAGCGCCGCCGATGCAGGGGATCCCGAAGAGGACGCACCGGAGCCCCGAGGACAGGTAAGTGATCGTCAGCGGACCACACGGGGCACCGTAAACACCTATCCGGGGGCAGCTGAAGCAGTCTGCGCTGCAGGATAGCCGTTTATGCGATGGCCCCGACATAAAAAAGCATCGTATGTTGATGCTGCCTCTGAGAGGCCATCGCATGTTGAAATTATCGTATGTTGGGGCCATCGTAGGTCGAAGGGTCACTGTACCTTCTTGTCAACCATCAAGTCACCATTTCTGCTTCTCTTCCTGTCCATGCTGTGAGGATATCGCTTTACAAAATTTCCGACTCTGAGAAAAAGAGCTTGGTCTTCACAAGAGAGGAGAATGCTGAACAAGGGCCTCTCTGAATTCCACTGATTTGTTCATCAGCCTAGAGTTGGAGCCTGTCTGCCATGTCACTGGATGTATCTTTCCGAGTGTGATGTCACAGAAGCTACCGCTGAGTAAATCCACATTTTGCATTACAGTGAATTATCAGTATAAACTGTATTTTTAGTAAAATTGGACTGAGAAATTGAGAACCGAAAAAACATAAACATCTGTATTAGTCATTTTCACGTACACGTGCTAAGGAATTAACTAAAGATGGCTAAATTTAGTAAAATTGCTATAAAGGCACCAATTAAAGGGACAGTGGCCAAATATTCATTCTTCTGGCTGAAGAATTGTAACATTCTATTAAAGCAGCTACATCACATTGAACTTTATGTAAAATACGGGATCTAAACACTGGTCTTATTCCTGCATTCTGCATACGGGAACAACTCCCTTAACATAAAAGATAGTTGTGGGGTCATGAGGCTACAGTTAGTGCCGCTCTTATATGACCTCCAGTGCACTTGTTCCTGCTCCAGTCACCACACATCTCTATTGGGGTTTTCATGGTCATGGATATTTGCTGGAATCTGTGTAGGAGGCTCCTACCAGAATGTCTGATGTAAATGTGAACATGGCTCAACATACCTACAGCTGCCTGAGGAGAGATTGGGATGTTTGTTGATGATGGTAGACTTTAAAGGGGTTCTCCAGGAAACACAATGTATCCCCTATTCACAGGATAGGGGATAAGTGTCTGATCGCACACGACCTCCACTATCTGTGATCTCCTGTTTGGGCCCCCAACTCTCACCACTTGACTAACCGTACTCATGAGTGCTTTGGTCCCCACCTTTGTAGACGAGCAGGAGTGACGGGGTACGATCTCAGCCGCGGATTGGCTAAGTGGGCTGTCACTCCTGCCCCCCTCTGAAGTAGGGAGCTAGTGAAATGACAAAAAAGTGTGACCTGTAGCCCTTCTCATCGTTGATCGCTTTTTGGTCTTACGATTAGGGTTAGGATTATGGGTTAGGGTTAGGGATAGGATTAGGGTTAGGATTAGGGGTTAGGATTATGGTTAGGATTAGGAGTTAGGATTAGGATTAGTGTTAGGATTAGGGGTTAGGATTAGGGTTAGGATTAAGGGTTAGGATTAGGGGCTAGTGTTAGGATTAGTGGTTAGACTTAGGGTTTAGATTATTGTTAGGGTTAGGATTAGGGGTTAGGATTCGTGTTAGGATTAGGGGTTAGGATTTAGTGTTAGGATTAGTGGTCAGAATAAGGGTTTAGATTAGTATTAGGGTTAGGATTAGGGGTTAGGATTAGGGTTAGGATTAGGGGTTAGGATTAGGGTTTAGATTAGTGTTAGGGTAGGGTTAGGATTAGGGGTTGGGATTAGGGGTTAGGGTTAGAATTCGGGTTAGGATTAGTGGTCAACTCTCCCCACTTGACTAACTGTACTCTTGAGTGCTTTGGTCCCCACCTTTGTAGACAACCAGGAGTGACGGGGTACCATCTCAGCCGCGGATTGGCTAAGTGGGCTGTCACTCCTGCCCCCCTCTGAAGGGTTTAGATTAGTATTAGGGTTAGGATTAGGGGTTAGGATTAGGGTTTAGATTAGTGTTAGGGTAGGGTTAGGATTAGGGGTTGGGAGTAGGGGTTAGGATTAGTGTTAGAATTAGGGTTAGGATTAGGGGTTAGGATTAGGGGTTAGGATTAGGGATTAGGGGGTTAGTGTTAGGATTAGGGGTTAGGATTAGGGGTTAGGATTAGGGGTTAGGATTATGGTTAGGATTACGGGTTAGGATTAGGGGTCAGGATTAGGGTTAGGATTAGGGGTTAGGATTAGGGGTTGGGATTAGGGATAGGATTAGGGGTTAGGGCTAGGATTAGGGGTTAGGATTAGGGGTTAGGGTAAGGATTAGGGGTTAGGATTAGGGGTTAGTGTTAGGATTAGGGGTTAGGATTAGGGGTTAGGATTAGGGGTCAGGATTAGGGTTAGGATTAGGGGTTAGGATTAGGGGTTGGGATTAGGGTTAGGATTAGGGGTTAGGATTAGGGGTTAGGGTAAGGATTAGGGGTTAGGATTAGGGGTTAGTGTTAGGATTAGGGGTTAGGATTCGGGTTAGGGATTAAGGAGTGAAAGGGACCTGGCTGTAAAGCAGAAAAGGTTGTCCCTGTGTGAAGGGTGATATTCCAGTACAGGGACACAGTTTTCTTCATTACACCGGAGCATTGCAGGGACTGGTGAGTAACTGGACCCCGTACAGGAGCTGGGACTCCCTATGATCAGACACTTTTTCCCCCAAAATGCGGACACAGGATGAGTTGTGTTCCCCAGAGTCCCCAATAAAATAATAGAAGGGGGTAAAATACTTTTGCAGATAAGGTAAACAGCGAATAACCCGACCCCTCTCACCAGCTGTGAACTATCGCTGATAATTTAGTGTCGCGCACTCGCTGATCCCAGTTTGTGTCGCTGATCGTTCTATTTATCTGTTACGGATAAATACAAATATCCCGCTTCTCGGCAGGTGTTATCTATTTCATTCCAAATATCTCCGGCTTCCCAGGAAAATCCAGGGGGACAGTGAGATGGAGACAAACACGCGGCTGCTGTCACCAGCAGATGGAAGGATAAGCCTACTGCGGCCGTACCGGGCTCACCGAGCGCCCGCACACTAGCATTCAATATTAACAGTTTTTTTTTTTTTTTTGGCAGCACGTGACGGACCCCCAGACACGGGGAGACATTCTGCATATTCGTAAACAGCAATTAGATGAACACAAAACATAACATGCAGGATCTGAAGGGAAATAGACGGAAGCTGCAGAAAGAAATCCTGATTTTTTTTATCCCGTAACTTTGTGTTTTGCCGTTAAAGGGGTACTCCACCCCTAGACATCTTATCCCCTATCCGAGGGACCCCTGCGATCTCCTTGTTGCACCCAGCATTCGGTTAGAGCGTCGGGTGCAGCGCCGGAGGCTCGTAACCGGATGACCACGCCCCCTCAATGCAAGTCTATGGGAGGGGGCGTGACGGACGTCACGCCCCCTCCCGTAGGCTTGCATTGAGGGGGCGTGGCCGTCACATCAGAAGCGGGGCGTGACTGTGACATTAGGGCATGGCCGTCACGTCACAAGCGGGGCGTGACTGTGACATTACGAGCCTCCGCCCCACATCACCAGTCATCCGGCACGGGGTGCCGCAGCCGAGATCGCGGGGGTCCCCAGCGGCAATCTCATCTTATTGTCTTTGGGTTTTATGCAGGAAAATCTGAAAATCTCCACCGTTTCAATTCTTTTTTTTGGGGGGGGGGGGGGGTTGGAAATAGAAATTGTTACTTTTTTTTTTTTAAATGACTTTAGTAATTAACCGGCGCATATTAAGATGACGCACCTGCGACGGAGCGAATACGTGTCCCTGGCATGTAAAATCCAGAGTCTTTATAATCAGCCTGACTAAGTATGAGGGGTTCATGGGGGGTCCCGTTCAACGTGATTGAGGTGATTGAATGAGATTGTAGATACAGTATAACATTTTTCTAGTTTTTGAGAAACTTTATTACAAGATATAAAAGAACAACATAACCATCCACGTCCTTATCTACCATTATAAAACTCTATATATTTTCTCTGCCATGGGCCATTTGGATATTTATGATCAAAAAAGGAGCCGCTATATTTGGTCAAACATTTAACCCCTTAAGGACACATGACGTACCGGTACGTCATGCGTCTGCTCCCGATCTATAACGCGGGGCCATTGCGGGTCGGGCACGGCCGGGACCCGTGGTTAATAGCGCGCGGCATTGATCGTGGTGCCGCGCGCTATTAACCCTTTAGATGCGGCGTTCAAAGTTGAACGCCGCGTCTAAAGTGAAAGTGAAAGTATGCCGGTTAGCTCAGGGAGCTGTTCGGGATAGCCGGGGCGAAATCGCGGCATCTCGAACAGCTTACAGGACAGCGGGAGGGTCCCTACCTGCCTCCTCGCTGTCCGATCGCCAAATGACTGCTCAGTGCCTGAGATCCAGGCATGAGCAGTCAAGCGGCAGAATCATTGATCAGTGGTTTCCTATGAGAAACCAGTGATCAATGATAAAGATCAGTGTGTGCAGTGTTATAGGTCCCTATGGGATAACAATGATCAGTATAAGAGATCAGTGTGTGCAGTGTTATTGGTCCCTCTGGGATAACAATGATCAATGTAATAGATCAGTGTGTGCAGTGTTATAGGTCCCTATGGGATAACAATGATCAGTATAAGAGATCAGTGTGTGCAGTGTTATAGGTCTTTATTCACTTTTTTTTGCACTTTGTTTTTGCAGTGTTATAGGTCCCTATGGGACCTATAACACTGCAAAAACAAAGTGCAAAAAAAAGTGAATAAAGATCATTTAACCCCTTCCCTATTAAAATTTTGAATCACCCCCCTTTTCCCATAAAAAACACAGTGTAAATAAAAATAAAAGTAAACATATATGGTATCGCTGCGTGCGAAAATGTCCGAATTATAAAAATATATTGGTAATTAAACCGCACGGTCAATGGCGTACGTGCCAAAAAATTCAAAAGTCCAAAATAGTGTATTTTTGGTCACTTTTTATATCATGAAAAAATGAATAAAAAGCGATCAATAAGTCCTATCAATGCAAAAATGGTACCGACAAAAACTTCAGATCACGGCGCAAAATCTGAGCCCTCATACTGCCCATACGCGTAAAAATAAAAAAAGTTATAGGGGTCAGAATATGACAATTTTAAACGTATACATTTTCCTGCATGTAGTTATGATTTTTTCCAGAAGTACAACAAAATCAAACCTGTATAAGTAGGGGATCATTTTAATCGTATGGACCTACAGAATAATGATCAGGTGTAATTTTTACAGAAAAATTCACTACGTAGAAACGAAAGCCTCCAAAAGTTTTTTAAAATTTTGTCGCACAATGATTTTTTTTTCCGTTTCGCTGTAGATTTTGGGGCAAAATAACTGATGTTATTACAAAGTAGAATTGGTGGCGCAAAAAATTAGCCATCATAGGGATTTTTAGGTGCAAAATTGAAAGAGTTATGATTTTTTAAAGGCAAGGAGGAAAAAACGAAAATGCAAAAACGGAAAAACCCTCGGTCCTTAACCCCTTAAGGACGCAGGACGTAAATGTACGTCCTGGTGCGGTGGTACTTAATGCCCCAGGACGTACATTTACGTCTTGTGCATAACCGCGGGCATCGGAGCGATGCCCGTGTCATGTGCGGCTGATCCCGGCTGCTGATCGCAGCCAGGAATCCGCCGGCAATGGCCGACGCCCGTGATCTCGTGGGCGTCCACCATTAACCCCTCAGGTGCCGGGATCAATACAGATCCCGGCATCTGCGGCAGTGCGCGATTTCAATGAACGATCGGATCGCCCGCAGCGCTGCTGCGGGGATCCGATCATTCATAACGCCGGACGGAGGTCCCCTCTCCTTCCTCCGTCCGGCTCCCGGCGTCTCCTGCTCTGGTCTGAGATCGAGCAGACCAGAGCAGAAGATCGCCGATAACACTGATCAGTACTATGTCCTATACATAAAACAGATCAGTATAAGCAATCATGGTATGTAGTTTTCACCCTAAAGGTAGGACCTTCCCTGTGGGTAGCTTGCTCTCTGAAGGTAGTTTGCCCCATGTATTCAGGACCCCTGTAGGTAGTTTGCCCCTTTATGTAGGAACCTCTGTAGGTTGTTTGCCTCCTAAATTTAAGACCTCGGACCCCCATGTAGATAGCTTGCTCTCTTTAGGGAGGACCCCCCTCCTTGCAGGTAGTTTGCCCCATTATGTAGGACCCTCTGTAGGTAGTTTGCCCCCTGTATGCAAGACCTTGGACCCCCCCCCCCCCCGTGTAGATAGCTTGCTCTCTGTAGGTAGCCCCCCCCCCTTATAGTTAGTTTTGCCCCATGTATCTAGAACCCCCCCTTAGGTAGTTTGCCCCCTGTATGTAGGACCCCCTTTAGGTACTTTCCCCCCTGTATGTAGGACCCCCTTTAGGTACTTCCCCCCCTGTATGTAGGACCTTAATGATACTTAATCCCATAATACTTCAGTGTATGCAATTAGAGTGATGCAGCGCACATAAATATATTAGTGACTGGTATTACAGCATCGTCCCGGGATAACCGTCCTTACGAAACGCTTGGTGTTTACAAATACCAAACCGCCTTATATCCATTGTAAACATTTCTATATGTGGTCTTATAAGGCACCTTTGCCCTTTGTAACTTCCCAGCTTAGTTTTATACATAAAATTTAGAGATGGGCGAATCAAAGCTGACGAAGTCGAATTCATTCCGAATTCCATGAAAAATTCCATTCTGAACGAATCCGAATTTCGTGGTAACAAATCGCTGCATTCACTACTGTGGTAGAGGGTATGATGCAGGGCAGATGTTGTTACCCTAGGGGCAGATGGCAATAACCCCTTGTACTCGTGATGCCAGGGTGTGGTTTATCCTCAATACCACCCGATGGTATACCGCTGGATCCTGGGCTAGGCACGGGAGCAATAATGGCTCAGATGCCAAGTTAGGGAACAACGGTAGCTTTACTGAGTTAGACAGGTGGAAAAGTCTATACAGTTCAGCCAGGACCACGGAGGTGACCAGTGACTTCAGAGACCTTAGGGCTTGCTGGGACTTGTAATGCACTGGGACAATTTTGATGCAGGCCACGCTGACTGAAGACAGGTTGACTTTGACTTGACTCACTGAGACTGACTATACCACGTTTGTAGCTTACCAGGCTCTGACTGGGACCTGGGGGGAGTGGACTTGTAGACTTGTGGTTTCTTGACAGATATTAGGCCTCCTCTGGACTCCAGACATACCTAGCACTTGGCTATACTGCAACTCAGCACACAGCATAAGAGAGCGAGCTAGCTCCTCCCAGGGCTAAATATGGGGGAGACCAGGAGGGGTCACATGGTCACTGATACCTCACAGGGCTACACATCACATGACAACTGTTCTTAAAGACAACACTTTACAAGTGTGGTATCCCGATACCTGATTGCATCCAAAGTCAGAGTCCCTAGGTACCAGTGGGGTCCTCATCTATAGTTAGCCCCTAGTCACCCCTTTAATAATTACAATTATTCAAATTCTAATTGTCTATATGTATATAAAGTGTACTTACCTTGTTGTTAGTGTCACAGGACCTGCGGGTCACGTGATGCGTTCCAGAACTCTATGGTTTTTACTCAAGGACCTTTGGAGGTAGTCAGGTGATCACCCACCATGCATTGTAACGGTGAGTGACAGCTGACATGGACCAATCCAAAACGGCCCCGCCCCTGCCCATATAAGGGAGCGGCGGCCATTAATCTCCCTCTTTCCTCGTGGGCTGCTGATGAGGACGGATCTGCGTAGCTGTCATCGGCAACCACTAGGCCAAAGCCTTGCGGCAACGGCCATTCATACAAAACTGTGAGTTACTTCAATTTCCTATTACTCCGCAAGATCACTGGACCTAAACAGACCCCTAAATCCAGCGGATCTCTACAAAACCTAATTCTACTAATCTCAGGATAACCTATCGGTCCTAAGCAACTGTCAGTCACTGCCGCGCTGATAATAGACTCTGTTACTAAGACTGTTACCGTTACTGAATGTACCGCAATTCATCAGTAAAGTTCCTGCAAGTTCAAGTTCAGCACTGCCGTGGACAATCGTTTATTTCCTCACGCACCTATCGTTTCTGGGAAGGGTGGTGATAGCAACTACCTCAGCATATTAACCCTCACCCTGGCGTCACGAGTGACAAGGGTTAAATTAACCCCTCATATTCCAACACAGCAACACCCCAACTACACCATACCCCCCAAGGGCTACCACACAAGTATAATACACTGTATAACATATATACAAGTGAATATAGAAAGGGAACAGGTGCAGGTGGCCCAAGGGACACACTGCAGGAGGCTGCCTGACAAGACAGCTAGGCTACAGGGTGTACAACTCCTGTACTGGGCCACCACACTACATTTTGGGCCAGGGGGCTAAAACAGCAGCTACACATGTGAGGACATGAGGCAAGGAACTCTGGGAAGGTGGGTAGGCGGGATCACCCTGAATCACATGGCAGCATGCAGCCTATCAGCAGCCAGCCAGCCCTGTGATGTCACAGCCATTGCCGAAGACGGGCATTTCCCATTTTGCTGAGAGAGCAGAGACTGTGTGTGCGCACTAATCACCGTTGCTGACAATACAGATCTTTACAGCAGCGAATCCATTCACCTCAAGCCCACATTTGTTCTGGCTAGAGAGAGAGCAGACACTGTGTGGTCACTAATCAGCGTTACTGACAAACAGATCAGCACAGGGGCCTCAAGCACGCATCACTGCAGGCAGGCAGGCAGGGAGAGCTTAGAAGTCATTTCATAGTCGGCCAATTGAGATCATCACAGGAAACACTCCCCATTCAAAGACTGCAAGCAACCATTGTGACTCCATATGGTCTCCAGACCCTGCTGCCACATCCAGACTCTTGTGCTGCTCTGCGGCAGTGACTAATAAAAACACCTGTAATCTGCATGTCATACTGAATAACAGTATTATTTCAGTGTTCTACACCCCTATTGAGGCTCTCTGTAGCCCAGAAATAGCTGTTTTTGATAGCGATTCGCCGCAAAAATATTCGGATCAAACCAAATTTTTACAGAAAATTCGGCAAATCAGCTGATTCGCATTTTTGAAAAATTCGCCCAGCTCTAATGAAATTCCTCCTGGTAGTATGAGGGATGCGATGTGACGGCTCCGCGCTCTCCCTGCAGATCCGGATGCTGACACAACGCTTACACTCACATTTACCATCGTATAAGGAGCCCCCTTGCTGTATTTAGCAGGATCTTCCTGGAGGACATGTTCCTTTTATTTATCTGCCCCTCTACCTGCCGGTTTCCATACCGGAGGAGACACTTTATCTTGACCCCAACAGCGTTTGAAGACTTTCCAAGGCGCTTGTACATATTCATGATGCAACAGCCTAGAGAGACGCCATCTGTTTGATACGGTATCATGGCTCCTGGGATTCCACATTCACGTTCAGCTTTTAGTAGATTTTAGATGTATGTTGTATGCGTGTGTTTATGTATGTACAAGATAATCTTATATAATGTTTCTAATACAAAGATATGGGCCTGTGTAAGGGAATTGGCCCCTTCACTCTAACATGAGAACAGAGAATAGCAAAGCAGCAATGATGCACAATGTAAATCTATATATTTTCACCAAAAATATATAGGATAAGAATAAGATTGCTGGAAAACTGAAATACCAAAACACCAAATCACAAACTTCAGCAATACACAATGGCCCTCATTTACTTACAAAATCGGGGTGTAAGTCTATGTTGCTTTCTTACCCGACTGCTTTTTTCCCTGGTATTTATTATTATGTCGCATCCTGTTTGTCGCACGTAGGTTTTGTTGGTTTTGGTTTCCAACTCCTCTGAGTTGTCGGGAAAAAATCCACAACAATTCAACAAATTCGGGTTGGAAACCTTTATAAATACGTGGGAAAGCTCAGAAATGTCGGGTTATGCCCCTTTTTCGGGTTTGGGAGAATCCACATCGGGTCCGTCGGGAAAAAATGTCGCATCGTGTCGCAGACTGGCCCACGATGTCTGCGACATGTCGCAAACAAAGATGCGCCAAAAAAACCCGACAAAACAAGTCGGGTTTAGAATAGTAAATGAGGGCCAATAAATGTACAAAAATTAGAAAACTTTATTGGAATAGTACATATAATAAATTCAGATTAAAAAAGCACAGTGCACAGAGCTGATAAAATACAGGCGGTCTAGGCAACAAACACTGGAGAAAATAGATACAGGTGCCAATACATCGTAGTGTTAGGAATAAGAATATCATAAAAGGTACATATCAACCCTACAAGTAAAGATAGCAACCAAAACATAGGCACAAAAAGACAACATAGAGTATCAGTGAAGAGCCATATGCCACCTGCACTTTCCCCGTTTCGTGCTATTGCCCCCTGACGAAGCGCAATAGCGCGAAACGTGCGTGGGGTGGCATATGGCTCTTCACTGATACTCTATGTTGTCTTTTTGTGCCTATGTTTTGGTTGCTATCTTTACTTGTAGGGTTGATATGTACCTTTTATGATATTCTTATTCCTAACACTACGATGTATTGGCACCTGTATCTATTTTCTCCAGTGTTTGTTGCCTAGACCGCCTGTATTTTATCAGCTCTGTGCACTGTGCTTTTTTAATCTGAATTTATTATATGTACTATTCCAATAAAGTTTTCTAATTTTTGTACATTTATTGTGTATTGCTGAAGTTTGGGATTTGGTGTTTTTTAAACCTATATATTTATAAAACTCAATAATGGCCCTCAGTTACTAAGAGTGTTGTGTAGATTTCTTTGTGAGTTTTAATTCCTTACAGTTTATTTTTCACGGTATTTACTAAGGTTTCCCTACATTTTGCACTTTTCCCTACATTTTGCTTTTTTTTTACACCCGCTCTGATCTGTCGGGTTTTCCTCAGCTCAAATCCACCACATTTTCTGTGGAAACCTTAGTAAATAAGTTGTTTTTTTGAGAAAATGTTGGGGCACGCCCCTTTTTGGAGACCACGCCCCCTTTTCCCGGCAGCCATGCCCTTTTTCGGGTTTTCTTAGCAAATTGGAGAGTTAGTCAGGTTTTTACAATTAGGCACAAATTATGGCGCAAATTCTGGTGCAGACAGAATTTCTGGCGCAATGTGACAGAATCTGGCGCACAACCCGACAAAACATAGTAAATGCAATAGTAAATGAGGGCCAATGTGTGTGTGTGTATGTATTTGTGTATGTTCCACAAAAACGGGATAGGAGGTCGGGATAGGAGGACGGGATAGGAGGACGGGATAGGAGGACGGGATAGGAGGTCGGGATAGGAGGACAGGATAGGAGGTCTGGATAGGAGGACGGGATAGGAGGACGGGATAGGAGGTCGGGATAGGAGGACAGGATAGGAGGTCTGGATAGGAGGTCGGGATAGGAGGTCGGGATAGGAGGTCGGGATAGGAGGATGGATAGGAGGTCTGGATAGGAGGACGGGATAGGAGGACGGGATAGGAGGTCGGGATAGGAGGACAGGATAGGAGGACAGGATAGGAGGTCGGGATAGGAGGACGAATAGGAGGTCTGGATAGGAGGACGGGATAGGAGGACGGGATAGGAGGTCGGGATAGGAGGACAGGATAGGAGGACAGGATAGGAGGTCGGGATAGGAGGACGGATAGGAGGTCTGGATAGGAGGACGGGATAGGAGGTCTGGATAGGAGGACGGGATAGGAGGTCGGGATAGGAGGTCGGGATAGGAGGTCGAGATAGGAGGTCGAGATAGGAGAATAGGATAGGAGGACGGATAGGAGGTTGGGATAGGAGGTCGGGGTACGAGGACGGGATATGGGGACGGGATATGGAGTTGGGATATGACAACAATATATGGGGATGGGATATGAAGTCAAAAGCTTCCTCCTTTGTTGATTTTCCTCCACAATAAGGATGAGGAAGGAAAAACCGGGCAACACCGGGTACTCAGCTAGTAAGAGAATATAGTGCAAACATTTGTAGTGGCCCGGAACCAATGGTCCTCCAGAAGTTGTCATGTGACTGAGAGATTCTGTAAAGGTTTTTGCATGTTTCTGCGGTACTGTAGGTTTATTTGCAAAAAATATTTATGTGCATAGCACTATATTAAAGGGGGACTCCGCCCCTAGACATCTTATCCCCTATCCAAAGGCCGGCCACGCCCCCTCCCATAGACTTGCATTGAGGGGGCATAGCCGTGACCTCACAAGTGGGGCGTGACTGTGACGTCATGAGCTTCCGCCCCCGCATCGCTAGTCATCCAGCACGGAGCAAAGTTCGCTCTATGCACCGAATGTCTGGGGTGCTGGAGCCAAGATCGTGGGGGTCCCCAGTGGCGGGACCCCCCGCGATCAGATATCTTATCCCCTATCCTTTGGAAAGGGGATATGATGTCTAGGGGCAGAGTACACCTTTAAGGTACAAGAAGTGTAAAGTATTAACATTAAAGGGGTACTCTGCTGGAAAACATTATTTTTTTTTTAAATCAACTGGTGCCAGAAAGTTAAACAGATTTGTAAATGACTTCTATTTAAAAATCTTAACCCTTCCAGTACTTATCAGCTGCTGTATACTACAGGGGAAGTTCTTTTCTTTTTTGAATTTCTTTTCTGTCTGACACCTCTGTTCATTTTAGCAACTGTCCAGAGTAGGAGCAAATCCCCATAGCAAACCTCTCCTGCTCTGGACAGTTCCTGACATGGACAGAGGTGTCAGCAGAGGGGACGTCACGCCCCCTCCCATAGGCTTGCATTGAGGGGACGTGGCTGTGACCTCATGAGCGGGGCACAGCCGCGACGTCACAAGCCTCCGCCCTGCATCGCCAGTCATCCAGCACAGAGCAAAGTTCGCTCCGTGCATCGGAAGTCTGGGGTGCCTCAGCCGAGATTGCGGGGGTCCCCAGCGGCAGGACCCCCACGATTAGACATTTTATCCCCTATACTTTGGATAGGGGATAAGATGTCTAGGGGGGAGTACCCCTTTAAGAACAATCCCACAATGTTGGGGTGTGTTCACACTGCGGAATCTCCTCTCGCATGCGTCATCACTAGAGATGAGCGAACTTACAGTAAATTCGATTAGTCACGAACTTCTCAGCTCGGCAGTTGATGATTTTTCCTGCGTAAATTAGTTCAGCCTTCAGGTGCCCCGGTGGGCTGGAAAAGGTGGAGGAAAGAGTCTCCTAGGACTGTATCCACCTTTTCCAGCCCACCGGAGCACCGGAAAGCTGAACTAATTCATGCAGGATAAGTCATCAACTGCCGAGCCGAGAAGTTCGTGACGAATCAAATTTACTGTAAGTTCGCTCATCTCTGGTCATCACCATTGACGGCTATGCAGTACTCGCGGAATTCGGCGCAAAGAATGAACATGTTCTTTCTTTGCGCGGAACAATTTCAGCGGCGAGATTGTCCACCACTGAAATTCTGCAGTGTGAACGGGTCTCGCGGAAGACCCATTGACACTGACAGTACTCTTCACTGCGCAGACTTCTACTCGCGGAATTCCGCTGTGTGAACAGGTGTGTTAACCCTTTTTTAGGCATAACGCTGTCTGGTTACATCATTAAACAGTGTAAACAGTACAAAGCAGGAATATTCTATATCCAGGGGTTTGGGAGAGCTGGATGACACCTGGTGGTGACCCTATTGGAGCAGTCGGCCATATTGGTTGTCACCCAGTTTTTCAAAAACGAAGCAATAACAGGAGGACGGGTGAAGGAAGTAAACTCCTGAGGAATCCTTTAATTTCGGGAGACGTTGTCTATGAATTCTAGATAAACCCGTCATGATTTCTGCCCCGAGATACATGGAATCTGCCGTAATCCCCTTAATCCCCCTCTGATATTTTATAATCCCGTCTCCGCTCTCCTTCGCTCTTTTGTATTTTATTTGGGAATTGAAAGTGAAACTTTTGTTAATCTGATAAAAAAAATAAAAGAATCTTTCTTCCTCGGGATGTGGAGGAGGGGGGGGGGGATGTCCGCCTGTCATATTTCCTGGCGCGCCGGCGAGCTGGAAGGATTATTGCTGGAGTCTGTCAAATGTCATAAAATACCAAGAGAAATGAATAATGAAATATCACCAACACAAACGCGAGACGAAAAAACAGCGCGAGGGGAAGGGACGTCGCGCCGGCCGCAATTCTGCACGGAAAATGTAAATGCACTTGGACATTTTCCTAAAGACTCAAAACTGCCGGCAGGGAGCGTCGTGTGTGACAGCGAGAAGTAGGGAGAGAAGACGGGGCTTAACCCAACGGGTGCCAATAACAAAGAGAACGCCGTTCATGTGCATCGATTTACACCTCTACCCAATAACCATGAAGTCTTCGCACATCAGTAGATGTTTTGCCTTTAAAGGGGTACTCCGGTGAAAACCTTTTTTCTTTTAAATCAACTGGTGGCAGAAAGTTAAACATATTTGTTAATTACTTCTATTAAAAAATCTTAATCCTTCCTGTACTTATTAGCAGCTGAATACTACAGAGGAAATTCTTTTCTTTTTGGAATGCTCTCTGATGACATCACGAGCACAGTTCTCTCTGCTGACGTTATTATAATAATAATAATAACGCTTTATTTATTGTTGTCCTTAGTAGGATTTGAACCCAAGTCCCCAGCACTGCAAGGCAGCAGTGCTAACCCCTGAGCCACCATGCTACCCTTAGCATACATCTGCTATGCATCTGCTATGCATCTGCTATGCGTGGTTGCTAAATTGGACAGAGATGTCAGCAGAGAGCACTGTGCTCGTGATGTCATCAGTGTTCCAAAAAGAAAGAAATTTCCTCTGTAGCATTCAGCAGTGAATAAGTACTGGAAGGATTAAGATTTTTTAATAGAAGTAATTTACAAATATGTTTAACTTTCTGCCACCAGTTGATTTAAAAGAAAAAAGGTTTTCACCGGAGTACCCCTTTAATAATCAATACATATGGGAATAGAATTACTACAGTTTGTCGATTCTGAACCTAAACGTACACTGTTAAATTAGAAATCATACTTAGCTGGCCTCCCCAACATGTTTCACTGTACCCAAGTGTTCTCAAGGGGTAAAGAAGCTAGTTACTCAGTAGCACTGTTCTCTGCCGCTGTCAATTGCACATCTATCCGGAGGACGCTACTGTATGTTGTTGTCAAAGTATTTTTTTGTACAGAACCTAGCAACGCCCCTGAGACTGTGAACATGGCAGCTTCATAGTATGCCTACTCTTCTGTGGTGCTAGGAATACCTGATCACTTCGTGACGCCAGGGCACCGTTATCCTATACACAGTCCGAGGTTGGAGACAGCTTCTCCCGGGCCAGGCACTGGGACTAAAGAAACACACCGTCATCAGGTTATGGATAACTGTCTTTACCGAGCAGGGTGCAGATAGTATTATACGCCAACATTATGGTGCAGAGTTAAAGGGGAACTCCAGTGGAAACCTTTTTTTTTTTTCTTTTTTTTTAAATCAACTAGTACCAAAAATTAAACAGATTTGTAAATGACTTCTATTAAAAAATCTTAATCCTTCCAGTACTTATCAGCTGCTGTATGATCCACAGGAAGTTCTTTTCTTCTTGAATTTCCTTTCTGTCTAACCACAATGCTCTCTGCTGACACCTCTGTCCATTTTAGGAACTGTCCAGAGAAGGAGAAGTTTTCTATGGGGATTTGCTCCTTCTCTGGACAGAGGTGTCAGCAGAGAGCATTGTGGTCAGACAGAAAAAAAAAAAAAAAAAAAGAACTTCCTGTGAAGCAAATAGCAGCTAATAAGTACTGGAAGGATTAAGATTTTTTTAATAGAAGTAATTTACAAATCTGTTTAACTTTCTGGCACCAGTTGATTTAAAAACAAATGTTTTCCAGTGGAGTACCCCTTTAAAGGGGTATTCCGGGCCATAGACATCTTATCCCCTATACAAAAGATAGGGGATAAGATGTCTGATCGTGGGGGTCCCTTCTCCGGACAGCACCATCATTCTATGCCGGGTTGCTACTCCAGTCTCGGAAGCCTCTGTGTTTCCGGAACTGGAGACATGACGTCACACCATGCCCCCTCATGACCTCATGCCACGCCCCCTCCATTCATGTCTATGGGAGGGGGCGTCACGCCCCCTCCCATAGACATGAATGGAGGGGGCGTGGCGTCACGTCACATCACTTCTCCAGTCCTGGTAACACAGATGTTTCCAGGACAGGAGCAGCAACCCGGCATAGAATGTGGGTGCTGCATGGAGATCGCGAGGGGTTCCCAGCGACAGGACCCCCGCTATCAGACATCTTATCCCCTATCCTTTGGATAGGAGATAAGATGTCTATGGCCAGAGTACCCATTTAAGTGGGCGCAGTAATGATCTATAATTCCTACGAAAGGTACGAGGGATTGCAGATATTGGGGCTGCTTGACTGAAAAACTGGTTAGCAGAAAAAATAAACCAAAAGTCTTAGGAATGGGGGCGGAGGGAGAAAGAGGGGTGGTACCATTGACTAGAAGGGGACACGTGGACCAAGATGAGAGAAGGACATTAAAGGGGTTATCCAGGAAAAAATTTTTTTATATATATATCAACTTGCTCCAGAAAGTTAAAAAGATTTGTAAATTACTTCTATTAAAAAATCTTAATCCTTTCAGTACTTATGAGCTTCTGAAGTTGAGTTGTTCTTTTCTGCCTAAGTGCTCTCTGATGACACGTGTCTAGGGAACTGTACAGAGTAGAAGAGGTTTGCTATGGGGATTTGCTTCTAAACTGGGCGGTTCCCGAGACAGGTGTCATCAGAGAGCACTTAGACAGAAAAGAACAACTCAACTTCAGAAGCTAATAGGTACTGAAAGGATTAAGATTTTTTAATAGAAGTAATTTACAAATCTTTTTAACTTTCTCGAGCCAGTTGATATATAAAAAATTTTTTTTTCCTGGAATACCCCTTTAAATAATGAAGGTACAGTGAACAGGATGGAGCCATCAAGAGAGAGGGAAGAGAGGCAGCGAGGGGCTTCGTCTTATGCAGAGACCCCCACAGGCGGTCGGTCTGTTTTCGGATTCACATTTGACACATTATTTATTGCCGTCTTATGGCTGAAAGATGAATAAGAATTTTTTATGATGTCCCAGACTCTAAGAATCCAAAAAAATGTCATCAAAGAAGTGAAGGCATCAGATGTAGGTTCAGGACAGCGATCCCACATCTAACGGGAAATCGGAAAGGAAAATGCTCCTCAAGTTAAAGGGGTATTCCAGAATTTTATATATATATATATATATATATATATATATATATATATAAATCATCTGGCTCCAGAAAGTTAAACAGATTTGTAAATTACTTCTATTAAAAAAATCTTAATCCTTTCAGTACTTATGAGCTGCTGAAGTTGAGTTGTTCTTTTCTGTCTAAGTGCTCTCTGATGACACCTGTCTCGGGATCTGTCCCGAGTAGAAGCAAATCCCCATAGCAAACCTCTTCTACTCTGCGCAGTTCCATTGACAGACAGAGGTGTCAGCAGAGAGCGCTGTTGCCAGACGGAAAAAGAACAACTCAACTTCAGCAGCTGATAATTATTGGAAGGATTAAGAGTTTTTTTTTAATAGAAGTAATTTACAAATACCGTATTTTTCGCCCTATAGGACGCTCCGGCATATAAGAGGCACCCAATTTTAAATGAGGAAAATCTAGAATACAATGTAAACTATAGGTCACAGTGATCTTCAACCAGCGGACATCCAGATGTTGCAAAACTACAACTCCCAGCATGCCCGGACAGCCGTTGGCTGTCCGGGCATGCTGGGAGTTGTAGTTTTGCAACATCTGGAGGTCCGCAGGTTGAAGACCACTGGTATAGGAGGTAATGCTCACGTGTCCCCACCGCTCCGGACCCATCACCGCTCGTCACCGCTGCCCTGGATGTCGCCCTCCATCGCTGTTGCCGCGTCCCCGGGGTGTCCCTGTCGCTCTGGAACGTCTCTGCTGCCTGGTATCCTCGCTCTCGTTGCCGCCATCACGTCGCTACGCACGCCACTCCTATTGGATAACAGGGCGGCGTGCGCGATGACGTGATGACGACGGAGGAGAGCGCCGGCCATGCAGGGGATCCCGGCACGGAGCAGACACCGAGGAGGCAGGTAAGGTCCCTCCTGGTGCAGCCGAGTTAGTGTCACTTTCCCTTCAGACGCGGCGGTCAGCTTTGATCGCCGCGTCTGAAGGGTTAATAGAGGGCACCACCGCGATCGGTGATGTCCTGTATTAGCCACGGGTCCCGGCCGTTGATGGCAGCAGGGACCGCCGCGATAGGTGTGTTTTCGCCGTAGAAGACGCACCAACTTTCCCCCCAGAACAAAAAGTGCGTCTTACACGGCGAAAAATACGGTAAGTTTAACTTTCTGGAGCCAGTTGATATAAGAAAAAAAATGAGTTTTTTCCTGGTATACCCCTATTACAGTGTTACCGCGCATAAACGGGCGAGCTGAAGCTTTCTAATATAATCCAGACCTAATATATGGAACCATCAGGGGGACATGGAAGAGAAATATAGGGGGAGATTTATCAAATCCTGTCCAGAGGAAAAGTTGCCCAGTTGCCCATAGCAACCAATCAGATCGCTACTTTCATTTTTAACAAGGCCTCTGCAAAATGAAAGGAGCGATCTGATTGGTTGCTATGGGCAACTAGGCAACTTTTCCTTTGCACAGGTTTTAATAAATCTCCCCCACAATGTATAATGGTAGAAAGGTCAGAGGTGAAGGAACACGTGGGGCGCGATGTCTCTGAATCTAAAAATAAGAAGATTGGATCCTGGTGGATTTTGCCAAGAGTTAATGATTGCCAAGCGGCGCCCACACAACGATCTGCCGAAATCTGTTACTATTCACTGGAGGAGGCGACAATCTACAGAGAACACGAGAGAAAGTGCTGGAACGACTACAGATCTACAGAGAACACGAGAGAAAGTGCTGGAACGACTACAGATCTACAGAGAACAAGAGAGAAAGTGCTGGAACGACTAGAGATCTACAGAGAACAAGAGAGAACGTGCTGGAACGACTACAGATCTACAGAGAACACGAGAGAAAGTGCTGGAACGACTACAGATCTACAGAGAACAAGAGAGAAAGTGCTGGAACGACTAGAGATCTACAGAGAACACGAGAGAAAGTGCTGGAACGACTACAGATCTACAGAGAACACGAGAGAAAGTGCTGGAACGACTACAGATCTACAGAGAACAAGAGAGAAAGTGCTGGAACGACTAGAGATCTACAGAGAACACGAGAGGAAGTGCTGGAACGACTACAGATCTACAGAGAACACGAGAAAGTGCTGGAACGACTAGAGATCTACAGAGAACACGAGAGAAAGTGCTGGAACGACTAGAGATCTACAGAGAACACGAGAGGAAGTGCTGGAACGACTACAGATCTACAGAGAACACGAGAGAAAGTTCTGGAATGACTACAGATCTACAGAGAACACGAGAGAAAGTGCTGGAACGACTAGAGATCTACAGAGAACACGAGAGAAAGTGCTGGAACGACTACAGATCTACAGAGAACACGAGAGAAAGTGCTGGAACGACTAGAGATCTACAGAGAACACGAGAGAAAGTGCTGGAACGACTAGAGATCTACAGAGAACACGAGAAAGTGCTGGAACGACTAGAGATCTACAGAGAACACGAGAGAAAGTGCTGGAACGACTACAGATCTACAGAGAACACGAGAGAAAGTGCTGGAACGACTAGAGATCTACAGAGAACACGAGAGAAAGTGCTGGAACGACTACAGATCTACAGAGAACACGAGAGAAAGTGCTGGAACGACTACAGATCTACAAAGAACACAAGAGACAGTGCTGGAACGACTAGAGATCTACAGAGAACACGAGAGAAAGTGCTGGAACGACTACAGATCTACAGAGAACACGAGAGAAAGTGCTGGAACGACTACAGATCTACAGAGAACACGAGAGAAAGTGCTGGAAAGACTACAGATCTACAGAGAACACGAGAGAAAGTGCTGGAACGACTAGAGATCTACAGAGAACACGAGAGAAAGTGCTGGAACGACTAGAGATCTACAGAGAACACGAGAGAAAGTGCTGGAATGACTAGAGATCTACAGAGAACACGAAAAAAAGTGCTGGAACGACTAGAGATTTACAGAGAACACGAAAGAAAGTGCTGGAACGACTACAGATCTACAGAGAACACGAGAGAAAGTGCTGGAACGACTACAGATCTACAGAGAACACGAGAGAAAGTGCTGGAACGACTAGAGATCTACAGAGAACACGAGAGAAAGTGCTGGAACGACTACAGATCTACAGAGAACACGAGAGAAAGTGCTGGAACGACTACAGATCTACAGAGATCACGAAAGAAAGTGCTGGAACGACTACAGATCTACAGAGAACACGAGAGAAAGTGCTGGAACGACTACAGATCTACAGAGAACACGAGAGAAAGTGCTGGAACGACTACAGATCTACAGAGACCACAAGAGAAAGTGCTGGAACGACTACAGATCTACAGAGAACACGAGAGGAAGTGCTGGAACGACTAGAGATCTACAGAGAACACGAGACAAACTGGAGGAAACCATGCACTGCCCATTACCTGCCCAATACCATCCCTACAGTGATCATGGTGGGGGCAGCATCATGTCTGGGGGAAACCAGGCACTGCCCATCACCTGCCCAATACCATCCCTACAGTGATCATGGTGGGGGGCAGCATCATATCTGGGGGAAACCAGGCACTGCCCATCACCTGCCCAATACCATCCCTACAGTGATCATGGTGGGGGCAGTATCATGTCTGGAGGAGACAAGGCACTGCCCATCACCTGCCCAATACCATCCCTACAGTGATCATGGTGGGGGCAGCATCATGTCTGGAGGAAACCAGGCACTGCCCATCACCTGCCCAATACCATCCCTACAGTGATCATGGTGGGGGCAGTATCATGTCTGGAGGAGACAAGGCACTGCCCATCACCTGCCCAATACCATCCCTACAGTGATCATGGTGGGGGCAGCATCATGTCTGGGGGAAACCAGGCACTGCCCATTACCTAATATACACCAGAGAGAGTCATTAAATCGCCAACCAGTAACCAATAAAAACATGATTTTATTAATCAGACTAAAATCCAACAAAGAAATCAATAAACAAATATAAATAAGTATGAAGAATGCAAAACAAGAGATACTGACAAAGCCAGCAATATCCTCACACTAATAATCATGTATATAAGGTATAGAATGACAAGGTAACCCAAATGGGGAGTGTGAGTGGTAATAGCCACAAAAATAATTCTAGACAGCAGCTAAAAAATAATATAGTATCAATGTGAGGAGGAGACAATAAATCACCGAATAATGTCACTCACCTGCCGGAGATGATAACCCCGCCACTTCCACTGAAACAGATCTACTCAACTGAGAAGATGACATGTATGTCCCACGAAACACTCACCCATGGTGCCAGAAATTATGGAGGAATTGCTATTCCACCATGGACAGGGCTTGGTTTCCCCCAGACATGATGCTGCCCCCACCATGATCACTGTAGGGATGGTATTGGGTAGGTAATGGGCAGTGCCTGGTTTCCTCCAGACATGATGCTGCCCCCACCATGATCACTGTAGAGATGGTATTGGGCAGGTGATGGGCAGTGCCTGGTTTCCTCCATACATGATGCTGCCCCCACCATGATCACTGTAGGGATGGTATTGGGCAGGTGATGGGCAGTACCTGGTTTCCTCCAGACATGATGTTGCCCCCACCATGATCACTGTAGGGATGGTATTGGGCAGATGATGGGCAGTACCTGGTTTCCCCCAGACATGATGCTGCCCCCACCATGATCACTGTAGGGATGGTATTGGGCAGGTGATGGGCAGTGCCTGGTTTCCCCCAGACATGATGCTGCCCCCACCATGATCACTTTACGGATGGTATTGGGCAGGTGATGGGCAGTGCCTGGTTTCCCCCAGACATGATGCTGCCCCACCATGATCACTGTAGGGATGGTATTGGGCAGGTGATGGGCAGTGCCTGGTTTCCCCCAGATATGATGCTGCCCCCCACCATGATCAATGTAGGGATGGTATTGGGCACGTGATGGACAGTGCCTGGTTTCCCTCAGACATGATGCTGCCCCCACCATGATCACTGTAGGGATGGTATTGGGAAGGTGATGGGCAGTGCCTGGTTTCCCCCAGACATGATGCTGCCCCCACCATGATCACTGTAGGGATGATATTGGGCAGGTGATGGGCAGTGCCTAGTTTCCCCCAGACATGATGCTGCCCCCACCATGATCACTGTAGGGATGGTATTGGGCAGGTGATGGGCAGTACCTGGTTTCCCCCAGACATGATGCTGCCCCCACCATCATCACTGTAGGGATGGTATTAGGCAGGTGATGGGCAGTGCCTGGTTTGCTTCAGACATGATGCTGCCCCCACCATGACCACTGTAGGGATGGTATTGGGTAGGTAATGGGCAGTGCCTGGTTTCCTCCAGACATGATGCTGCCCCCACCATGATCACTGTAGGGATGGTATTGGGCAGGTGATGGGCAGTGCCTGGTTTCCCCCAGACATGATGCTGCCCCCACCATGATCACTGTAGGGATGGTATTGGGCAGGTGATGGGCAGTGCCTGGTTTCCCCCAGACATGATACTGCCCCCACCATGATCACTTTACAGATGGTATTGGGCAGGTGATGGGCAGTGCCTGGTTTCCCCCTGACATGATGCTGCCCCACCATGATCACTGTAGGGATGGTATTGGGCAGGTGATGGGCAGTGCCTGGTTTCCCCCTGATATGATGCTGCCCCCCACCATGATCACTGTAGGGATGGTATTGGGCAGGTGATGGGCAGTGCCTGGTTTCCCCCAGACATGATGCTGCCCCCACCATGATCACTTTACGGATGGTATTGGGCAGGTGATGGGCAGTGCCTGGTTTCCCCCAGACATGATGCTGCCCCACCATGATCACTGTAGGGATGGTATTGGGCAGGTGATGGGCAGTGCCTAGTTTCCCCCAGACATGATGCTGCCCCCACCATGATCACTGTAGGGATGGTATTGGGCAGGTGATGGGCAGTACCTGGTTTCCCCCAGACATGATGCTGCCCCCACCATCATCACTGTAGGGATGGTATTAGGCTACAGATCTACAGAGAACACGAGAGAAAGTGCTGGAAAGACTACAGATCTACAGAGAACACGAGAGAAAGTGCTGGAACGACTAGAGATCTACAGAGAACACGAGAGAAAGTGCTGGAACGACTAGAGATCTACAGAGAACACGAGAGAAAGTGCTGGAATGACTAGAGATCTACAGAGAACACGAAAAAAAGTGCTGGAACGACTAGAGATTTACAGAGAACACGAAAGAAAGTGCTGGAACGACTACAGATCTACAGAGAACACGAGAGAAAGTGCTGGAACGACTACAGATCTACAGAGAACACGAGAGAAAGTGCTGGAACGACTAGAGATCTACAGAGAACACGAGAGAAAGTGCTGGAACGACTACAGATCTACAGAGAACACGAGAGAAAGTGCTGGAACGACTACAGATCTACAGAGATCACGAAAGAAAGTGCTGGAACGACTACAGATCTACAGAGAACACGAGAGAAAGTGCTGGAACGACTACAGATCTACAGAGAACACGAGAGAAAGTGCTGGAACGACTACAGATCTACAGAGACCACAAGAGAAAGTGCTGGAACGACTACAGATCTACAGAGAACACGAGAGGAAGTGCTGGAACGACTAGAGATCTACAGAGAACACGAGACAAACTGGAGGAAACCATGCACTGCCCATTACCTGCCCAATACCATCCCTACAGTGATCATGGTGGGGGCAGCATCATGTCTGGGGGAAACCAGGCACTGCCCATCACCTGCCCAATACCATCCCTACAGTGATCATGGTGGGGGGCAGCATCATATCTGGGGGAAACCAGGCACTGCCCATCACCTGCCCAATACCATCCCTACAGTGATCATGGTGGGGGCAGTATCATGTCTGGAGGAGACAAGGCACTGCCCATCACCTGCCCAATACCATCCCTACAGTGATCATGGTGGGGGCAGCATCATGTCTGGAGGAAACCAGGCACTGCCCATCACCTGCCCAATACCATCCCTACAGTGATCATGGTGGGGGCAGTATCATGTCTGGAGGAGACAAGGCACTGCCCATCACCTGCCCAATACCATCCCTACAGTGATCATGGTGGGGGCAGCATCATGTCTGGGGGAAACCAGGCACTGCCCATTACCTAATATACACCAGAGAGAGTCATTAAATCGCCAACCAGTAACCAATAAAAACATGATTTTATTAATCAGACTAAAATCCAACAAAGAAATCAATAAACAAATATAAATAAGTATGAAGAATGCAAAACAAGAGATACTGACAAAGCCAGCAATATCCTCACACTAATAATCATGTATATAAGGTATAGAATGACAAGGTAACCCAAATGGGGAGTGTGAGTGGTAATAGCCACAAAAATAATTCTAGACAGCAGCTAAAAAATAATATAGTATCAATGTGAGGAGGAGACAATAAATCACCGAATAATGTCACTCACCTGCCGGAGATGATAACCCCGCCACTTCCACTGAAACAGATCTACTCAACTGAGAAGATGACATGTATGTCCCACGAAACACTCACCCATGGTGCCAGAAATTATGGAGGAATTGCTATTCCACCATGGACAGGGCTTGGTTTCCCCCAGACATGATGCTGCCCCCACCATGATCACTGTAGGGATGGTATTGGGTAGGTAATGGGCAGTGCCTGGTTTCCTCCAGACATGATGCTGCCCCCACCATGATCACTGTAGAGATGGTATTGGGCAGGTGATGGGCAGTGCCTGGTTTCCTCCATACATGATGCTGCCCCCACCATGATCACTGTAGGGATGGTATTGGGCAGGTGATGGGCAGTACCTGGTTTCCTCCAGACATGATGTTGCCCCCACCATGATCACTGTAGGGATGGTATTGGGCAGATGATGGGCAGTACCTGGTTTCCCCCAGACATGATGCTGCCCCCACCATGATCACTGTAGGGATGGTATTGGGCAGGTGATGGGCAGTGCCTGGTTTCCCCCAGACATGATGCTGCCCCCACCATGATCACTTTACGGATGGTATTGGGCAGGTGATGGGCAGTGCCTGGTTTCCCCCAGACATGATGCTGCCCCACCATGATCACTGTAGGGATGGTATTGGGCAGGTGATGGGCAGTGCCTGGTTTCCCCCAGATATGATGCTGCCCCCCACCATGATCAATGTAGGGATGGTATTGGGCACGTGATGGACAGTGCCTGGTTTCCCTCAGACATGATGCTGCCCCCACCATGATCACTGTAGGGATGGTATTGGGAAGGTGATGGGCAGTGCCTGGTTTCCCCCAGACATGATGCTGCCCCCACCATGATCACTGTAGGGATGATATTGGGCAGGTGATGGGCAGTGCCTAGTTTCCCCCAGACATGATGCTGCCCCCACCATGATCACTGTAGGGATGGTATTGGGCAGGTGATGGGCAGTACCTGGTTTCCCCCAGACATGATGCTGCCCCCACCATCATCACTGTAGGGATGGTATTAGGCAGGTGATGGGCAGTGCCTGGTTTGCTTCAGACATGATGCTGCCCCCACCATGACCACTGTAGGGATGGTATTGGGTAGGTAATGGGCAGTGCCTGGTTTCCTCCAGACATGATGCTGCCCCCACCATGATCACTGTAGGGATGGTATTGGGCAGGTGATGGGCAGTGCCTGGTTTCCCCCAGACATGATGCTGCCCCCACCATGATCACTGTAGGGATGGTATTGGGCAGGTGATGGGCAGTGCCTGGTTTCCCCCAGACATGATACTGCCCCCACCATGATCACTTTACAGATGGTATTGGGCAGGTGATGGGCAGTGCCTGGTTTCCCCCTGACATGATGCTGCCCCACCATGATCACTGTAGGGATGGTATTGGGCAGGTGATGGGCAGTGCCTGGTTTCCCCCTGATATGATGCTGCCCCCCACCATGATCACTGTAGGGATGGTATTGGGCAGGTGATGGGCAGTGCCTGGTTTCCCCCAGACATGATGCTGCCCCCACCATGATCACTTTACGGATGGTATTGGGCAGGTGATGGGCAGTGCCTGGTTTCCCCCAGACATGATGCTGCCCCACCATGATCACTGTAGGGATGGTATTGGGCAGGTGATGGGCAGTGCCTGGTTTCCCCCAGATATGATGCTGCCCCCCACCATGATCAATGTAGGGATGGTATTGGGCACGTGATGGACAGTGCCTGGTTTCCCTCAGACATGATGCTGCCCCCACCATGATCACTGTAGGGATGGTATTGGGAAGGTGATGGGCAGTGCCTGGTTTCCCCCAGACATGATGCTGCCCCCACCATGATCACTGTAGGGATGATATTGGGCAGGTGATGGGCAGTGCCTAGTTTCCCCCAGACATGATGCTGCCCCCACCATGATCACTGTAGGGATGGTATTGGGCAGGTGATGGGCAGTACCTGGTTTCCCCCAGACATGATGCTGCCCCCACCATCATCACTGTAGGGATGGTATTAGGCAGGTGATGGGCAGTGCCTGGTTTGCTTCAGACATGATGCTGCCCCCACCATGACCACTGTAGGGATGGTATTGGGTAGGTAATGGGCAGTGCCTGGTTTCCTCCAGACATGATGCTGCCCCCACCATGATCACTGTAGGGATGGTATTGGGCAGGTGATGGGCAGTGCCTGGTTTCCCCCAGACATGATGCTGCCCCCACCATGATCACTGTAGGGATGGTATTGGGCAGGTGATGGGCAGTGCCTGGTTTCCCCCAGACATGATACTGCCCCCACCATGATCACTTTACAGATGGTATTGGGCAGGTGATGGGCAGTGCCTGGTTTCCCCCTGACATGATGCTGCCCCACCATGATCACTGTAGGGATGGTATTGGGCAGGTGATGGGCAGTGCCTGGTTTCCCCCTGATATGATGCTGCCCCCCACCATGATCACTGTAGGGATGGTATTGGGCAGGTGATGGACAGTGCCTGGTTTCCCCCAGACATGATGCTGCCCCCACCATGATCACTGTAGGGATGGTATTGGGCAGGTGATGGGCAGTGCCTGGTTTCCCCCAGACATGATGCTGCCCCCACCATGATCACTGTAGGGATTGTATTGGGCAGGTGATGGGCAGTGCCTGGTTTCCCCCAGACATGATGCTGCCCCCACCATGATCACTGTAGGGATGGTATTGGGCAGGTAATGGGCAGTGCCTAGTTTCCCTCAGACATGATGCTGCCCCCACCATGATCACTGTAGGGATGGTATTGGGCAGGTGATGGGCAATGCCTGGTTTAGCCCAGACATGATGCTGCCCCCACGATGCTTTACTGTAGGGATGGTACTGGGCAGGGGATGGTCAGTGCCTGGTTTCCTCATGACATGATGATGCTCCATCATACTTAACTGTAGGGATGGTATTGGGCAGGTGAAGGGCAGTGCCTAGTTTCCCCCAGACATGATGCTGCCCCCACCATACTTCACTGTAGAGATGGTATTGGGCAGGTGATGAGCAGTGCCTGGCTTCCTCCAAACCACTAAAGTATGAGTGGGCTCAGCAACACCTATTAGAAAAAGGGGTGCTGCTATACGTATCAAATATAACACAATATCCAAAAGAAAAAGAAACACGTAAAACAGCGCACACCCATATTAGGTATATATATATATATATATATATATATATATATATCAAAAAAATCCTTTTATTAGTACATATATCAAAAAAACAGACAAGGTCATTAAAAAGACTGAAAAAGGCCAATAACAGCCAACAGCACAAAACGGGGTGAGCCCCCTCAGCAAGGGAACCCCACCCAGGGCACCTGCCTATTACAATACGTCAATAACGTCACTATGATATACACATAAGCTGCCACATAGTAGTATATTCATCTCAACAACCCATATACAACCTGTATTCTCATGTAGCATAAGTATCATAAGATGACACAGGACGATCAATGGAGGAGTGACCAGGCAGGTGCCCCCCTTAAGACCCCACATGTTCCGTTGCCCGTCGGCAACTTCCTCAGGGGTGTTGGCTTCCTCCAGACATGATGCTGCACCCCATCATGATCACAGTAGGGATGGTATTGGGCAGGTGATGGGCAGTACCTGGTTTCCCTCAGACATGGTGCTGCACCCCACCATGATCACTGTAGGGATGGTATCGGGCAGGTGATGGGCAGTACCTGGTTTCCTCCAGACATGATGCTGCCCCCACCATGATCACTGTAGGGATGGTATTGGGCAGGTGATGGTCAGTGCCTGGTTTCCCCCAGACATGATGCTGCCCCCACCATGATCACTGTAGGGATGGTATCGGGCAGGTGATGGGCAGTGCCTGGTTTCCCCCAGACATGATGCTGCCCCCACCATGATCACTGTAGGGATGGTATTGGACAGGTGATGGGCAGTGCCTGGTCTCCTCCAGACATGATACTGCCCCCACCATGATCACTGTAGGGATGGTATCGGGCAGGTGATGGGCAGTGCCTGGTTTCCCCCAGACATGATGCTGCCCCCACCATGATCACTGTAGGGATTGTATTGGGCAGGTGATAGGCAGTGCCTGGTCTCCTCCAGACATGATGCTGCCCCCACCATGATCACTGTAGGGATGGTATTGGGCAGGTGATGGGCAGTACCTGGTTTCCTCCAGACATGATGCTGCCCCCACCATGATCACTGTAGGGATGGTATTGGACAGGTGATGGGCAGTGCCTGGTCTCCTCCAGACATGATACTGCCCCCACCATGATCACTGTAGGGATGGTATCGGGCAGGTGATGGGCAGTGCCTGGTTTCCCCCAGACATGATGCTGCCCCCACCATGATCACTGTAGGGATTGTATTGGGCAGGTGATAGGCAGTGCCTGGTCTCCTCCAGACATGATGTTGCCCCCACATACTTCTGTCCCCATGATGCTGCCCAAACCCCACTCATTCTCAAAGGAGCCTCTTTCAACATGGTTTGTGGAATCTGCACCCAGCTGAACTTAATGGTTTTTAACACTATAGCTTTGATGGATGCCATGCCTGGTGTGGAGACCGTACAGGAAGCAGAGTGTCTCGCCAATGATGGCATCTGCTCTCCTACATGCTCTCCTCAGGTAAGCGTGGAGTTCAAAAGGCCACTGAACACTGCTCGGTGAGTCCTATTAATTAGAATAGGGCTCATGCATGGTTGTAAGTTGTATGGTTGTCTTGACAGCCCGACCAACCGGCGTGAGCAGTGTGTCTGTGGAGAGAACAGTGGATGGCATCACTGGAGTGATCCTTTAAAACAAGGCATCTGGTGACCTGAAGTGTTTGTTTTGTGGTCTTAGTCAACAGGCTTGGTCCCACATGGTAGAAACAAAGTCAGGAAACAGGTCATACACTTTAACAGAACCACATACACAAATACTTTAACTGGAACTATAGGAACCGTTGCTTAGGCCAGAAAGAGCTGGTGTGGCGGCGTTAGGTTGGTGTTGCAGACCAGGGATAGGCTGAGGATAGATTTTAGGTGGTCACAGTGGTGTATTTACCATTAGGCCAACAAGGCCTAGGTTGGCAGTTCGAGGGGGTAGAAAGAAATACTGTCCTGTATACAGTGAAGAGTGCTACTTACCATCTGGTCGCTGGTTCAGGCCTCTTCTCGTGTAGCCCCGCCTCTAGCTATGATGTCATGAGGGGTGGGGTTACACAAGAAGAGGCCTGAACAACGACCAGATGGTAAGTATCACTGTTCATTGTATACATTACACAGCCATATAGATTGCTGTATGATGTGCACACCTCCCCCCTGCAAAGGAGTTAACTAGCACTGCTCAGCAGGGTTAATTAACTCCTTTATTGCTGTCAGCTGCAAGCACAGCTTAGCCCCGACATTGCCACGTTCGTGTGAGCCAATCTTGTTAATTTTTTGAAAGTTCTGTGAGCTGCAAGCCCCCGGAAGTTCAGATGGAATCCTTGGCTGGATCAATTCTAATAGTAACATAGTTTTATAGATTTTATAGATATATAGATACAGTTATTAAAGACACAGAAAGTCATTTAGTAATATATATGAACACTGACTCCATGGTGAGAATAGTAAATATAATGAACGAAATACAAAATTCCTCAATTTACAAACACGAAAAGTATAAAGCAGAATAGAATGTAATTGATAGAGGAAACTTTCTGTAGTTTTAACGCCGCACAGGATATGTAATGTAACGGAAAAAAATGGTAATTGTGACACTCGAGAGATAATCTTCAGGCCGGGGCTCAATCATCCTATCTACTTCAGGGGGCTCAGCCTTGACAGCCCCCGGATTCCCTCAGACCTTCGTGAGTTTCAATTTTCCTCACAGTTAGAGGTTGGGGGCGTCTTATAAATCCTGGAATCCTCAGCTCCGGCTGCAGAAGACGCTTATTCCGCCGTTTACTACATTAAGTGCGAACACGACGGGATGAGTTACATTCATCAAAACTAATTCCCATCCCTGTGAGGAGACGATGGCATCCTCGCCCCGACCGCCGTTGACTCACAGCTCTGCACAACTCCTCCACACACCGAAACTTCAAGAGCTAAACCGAAAAGTTTTCACGGAAGAAGAAGAGCGACGATCAGTCAATAAAAAGAGGAACTCCTACAATTTAACCTCACATGAACCCCGATCTTTTACTAAAAATACTTTTATTACCTATAAGGATAAAACAGTGCTGTACTGTAGTAAAATCATTAAAAACCCTGTTATCCTGTCCGGCTGCAGCATCATCTTTGTTCCAGCTGAAGCACAGGCTGGGACAAAGTCCAAGAAGTTAGGGCGGGACTAGCACTATTCTGTGCTCACTCCTGTCCTATCAGACTGCAGCATGAAAACAGAGAGGAGGGGGTTAAACAGCAGCCTGCAGTTACTGGATGAAGAGACCCAGCACGGCAGAGGATGTGAATGCATTATGAGTGAGGGCGGGCTTGCCTCAGACCTGCCCCTTCCTGAGCAGTGGATGTCAGAATGAGTGAGCATCAGAACAGAGGGATTTGTGAGCCAAATACAGAAGCTAGACACATAAAAAGACATGGAAAGCATCTGTATGACCTAGTGAGGAACATATATATAAGCGTTCAATATGACAGCTACTCTTTAAGGACTGGATTAAGGACCTCTGTAATGGAGGATGTGCAGCCAACAGCGTGAATACAACATAGGGCCATGTGAACGACCCATCGATCTTTCTTGAAGCCGTCATCACATAACACTGAGCCAAAGGTAATAAGGGATCAGTCAGCTAGATCAGCATTAGACGGTCTTTACTTGTCAGCGCCTACCCAAGGATGACTAAGACTAAGCCAGGTTCTGAAGGAACTAAAGAAACCCCTCGAGTATCAGCCTTGTCCTGGTAATATTAACCCCTTGGGACGGAGCCCATTATGACCCTAAGGACGGGAGCATTTTTTGCAAATCTGACCACTGTCATTTAAAAAAAAAAAAAAAAACATAAATGTGTCCCCGAGGGTCTCAGGGTAATTCAATACTAAACAACCTTTAAGGGGTTGCCCCCTCTCGGGGATAAACCCTTACTAGATACCCTCCCCTAAAAACAGACTTTATTTGAATTTGTATTAAAATTCCTATTAACCCCTTCACACGTTTTAAAATTGTCAGCAATGCAGTATCTTGTACTTGCAGTGGGGGTATTATGATAACCCCCTACTGAATCAGGTATCACTGGAGCTATGGTATCTAAATATCTTAGTTTTAACCAGCGGCAGACAAAAAAACAGTAACAGGACTGGTAGTCTATGGCTAGGTGATGCAGGTATATCCAGCACACCAATCACATATATAGATATTTAGATACCATAGCTCCAGTGATACCTGATTCAGATTTTTTTTTACACTAACAGGCTGGTGTAGCCCCCAACTTTTCCTTTTCATAAGGGGTAAAAGGAGAAAAAGCCCCCCAAAATTTGTAGTGCAATTTCTCCCGAGTACGGAAATACCCCATATGTGGCCCTAAACTGTTTCCTTGAAATACGACAGGGCTCCGAAGTGAGAGAGCGCCAAGCGCATTTGAGGACTAAATTACGGATTGCATAGGGGTGGACATAGGGGTATTCTAGGCCATTGATTCCCAAACAGGATGCCTCCAGCTGTTTCTAAATTCCCAGCATGCCTGGACAGTCAGTGGCTGTCCAGAAATACTGGGAGTTGTTGTTTTGCAACAGCTGGAGGCTTCGTTTTGGAAACACTGCCGCACAATACGTTTTTCATTTTATGTAGTGTTTTACTCTTTATTATGTGGTAGTGTAGTGTAGTGTTTTTAGGGTACATTCGCACTGGCGTGTTACGGTGAGTTTCCCGCTAGGAGTTTGCGCTTCGGCAAAAAATTTACCACAGCCCAAACTTTAAGCAGGAAACTTACTGTAAACCTGCCCGTGTGAATGTACCCTGTACGTTCACATGGGGGGGCAAACCTCCAGCTGTTTCAAAACTACAACTCCCAGCATGTACTGACTGAGAAGTTGTACTTTTGCAACAGCTGGAGGCACACTGGTTGGAAAACCTTCAGTTAGGTTCTGTTACCTAACTCAGTATTTTCCAACCAGTGTGCCTCCAGCTGTTGCAAAACTACAGCATGTACTGATCGCCGAAGGGCATGCTGGGAGATGTAGTTATGCAATAGCTGGTGGTACAAAACTACAACTCCCAGCATGCCGAGACAGCTGTTTGCTGTTTAGGCATGCTGGGATTTGCAGTTTTGCAACATCTGGAGGGCTACAGTTTATAGAGCACTGCCCAGTGATCTCCAAGCTCTGACCTTCCAGATGTTGCAAAACTACAAATCCAAGCATGCCCAGACAGCAAAGAGCTGTTTGGGCTTGCTAGGAGTTGTAGTTTTGAAAGATCTGCAGGGATACAGTTTAGAGACCACTGTATAGTGGTCTCAAACTGCAGTCCTCCAGCTGTTGCAAAACTACATATTCCAGCATGCCCAAACAGCAAACAGCTGTCTGGGCATGCTGGGAGTTGTAGTTTTGCAACATCTGCAGGGCTACAGGTTAGAGACCACCGTATAATGGTCTCAGACTGTAGCCCCCCAGATGTAGCTAGGCAACTTACGTCGGATCCAGGGAGCCGTCCTCTTCTGCCGCACGCCGATCACCGTCGCTCCGCTGCCTCCGGACGGGTAAGTGATCTTCGGTGCCCGCTCCTCTTCGTTTTCCCCATTTTTCCCCGCCTATTGTGGGTTGGCAGGACGGGGAAAACAAAGGTAAACCCCCCCCCCCTCCCCCCGATCTGCTATTGGTAGTGATTGATATCCGAAATTCCCACGGGCATATGGATACGCCCTTCGTCCTTAAGTACCAGGACGCAAGGGCGTATACATACGCCCTTCGTCCCCAACAGGTTAAAGGGGTACTCCGATGGAAAACTTTTTTTTTTTTTTTTAAATCAACTGGTGACAGAAAGTTAAACAGATTTGTAAATTACTTCTATAAAAAAAATCTTAATCCTTTCAATAATTATCAGCTGCTGAAGTTGAGTTGTTGTTTTCTGTCTGGCAACAGTGCTCTCTGCTGACATCTCTGCTTGTCTCTGGAACTGCACAGAGTAGAAGAGGTTTGCTATGGGGATTTGCTTCTAAACTGGGCGGTTCCCGAGACACGTGTCATCAGAGAGCACTTAGACAGAAAAGAACAACTCAACTTCAGCAGCTCATAAGTACTGAAAGGATTAAGATTTTTTAATAGAAGTAGTTTACAAATCTGAAAGCCCACTCGCCACGTCAAGGCCACCTATTTAGAGTGGGTCCCTAACGTCCCTAGCATAAAATGGCGTAGCACCAGGCGGCGGCCACCACCGCCGCGACACAGGTGCCCACGGGGGGGGAGCGACCCACTGGCAGAGCGGCCCCAATGCCTCTCAAACCAGTCTATAGGCCGCACCCGCCCGCAGACACAGCGCCACGGCAGCAACAGACGCCGCACAGCACCACACCAGTGTTTTTGATATTGTGCTGAGAAGCAACCAGATCATTATACAAGATTGTAGATGTGCGACCATGTCTGTTTTCTACTCGAATTCATATTGTGATTTCTATCTTCCCTTTTTTTTTTTTTTTTTTTTTTTTTTTTTTTTTTTTGAACATGTGCTGCACTCTTCCCCACCCCCTCAGCCCAACCCTATATAGGTGGTAATTAGCCACACAGGGGCCATTTCACTCCTAGCTGCCTCCCAGTCTGACTGGGAGAGCATGGTAAGTGAGCCATTACACCCTGTTCACACTGGTGTGGTGCGGGGCGGCGTCTGTTGCTGCCGTGGCGCTGTGTCTGCGGGCGGGTGCGGCCTATAGACTGGTTTGAGAGGCATTGGGGCCGCTCTGCCAGTGGGTCGCTCCCCCCCCCCCCCCCCCGCCGCGGGCACCTGTGTCGCGGCGGTGGTGGTCGCCGCCCGTTGCTACGCCATTTTATGCTAGGGACGTTAGGGACCCACTCTAAATAGGTGGCCTTGACGTGGCGAGTGGGCTTGTACTTTTTGATCAAAAATGTATGATAACAACCTGTTAGTTTTTGATATTATGCTGAGAAGCAATCAGATCATTATACAAGATTGTAGATGTGCACCATGTCTGTATTCTACTCAAATTCATTAGTTTACAAATCTGTTTAACTTTCTGGAGCCAGTTGATATATAAAAAAAAAAAAAAAAAAAAATTCCTGGAATACCCCTTTAAAACCGCTTAAGGACTCACCTTCCAAAAATCATAACGCTTTCAATTTTGCACCTAAAAATCCATATGATGGCTTATTTTTTGCGCCACCAATTCTACTTTGCAGTGACATTAGTCATTTTACCAAAAAATCCACAGCGAAACAGAAAAAAAAAATCATTCTGCGACAAAATTGAAGAAAAATTTTCATTTTGTAACTTTTGGGGGCTTCCGTTTCTACGCAGTTCATTTTATTTTTATTTTGTCGTACTTTGGAAAAAAATCATAACTACATGCAGGAAAATTTATATGTGAAAATTTCTCATCTTCTGACCCCTATAACTTTTTTTTCTTCCGTGTACGGGCCGATATTAGGGCTAATTTTTTGTGCCGTGTTCTGAAGTTTTTATCGATACCATTTTTGTATTGATCGGACTTTGATCACTTTTTATTCCTTTTTTCATTATATAAAAAGTGACCAAAAATGCACTATTTTGGACTTTGGAATTTTTTTGCGCACACGCCATTGACCGTGCGATTTAATTAACGATATATTTTTATAGTTCGGACATTTCCGCACGCGGCGATACCACATATGTTTATTTTTATTTACACAGTTTTTTTTTAAATGGGAAAAGGGGGGGGGGATTCAAACTTTTAATAGGGAAGGGGTTGAATGATCTGTATTCACTTATTTTTTTTTACTTTTTTTTTGCAGTGTTCTAGCTCCCATAGGGACCTATAACACTGCACACACTGATCTTTTACACTGATCATTGTTATCCCATAGGGACCTATAACACTGCACACACTCGTCTCTTATACTGATCATTGTTATCCCATAGGGACCTATAACACTGCACACACTGATCTTTTACATTGATCAGTGGTTTCTCATAGGAAACTATTGATCGATGATTCTGCCGCTTGACTGCTCATGTCTGGATCTCAGGCACTGAGCAGTCATTCGGCGATCAAACACAAGGAGGTAGGTAGGGACCCTCCTCGTGTCCTGCAGCTGTTCGGGACGCCGCGATTTCGCCTCAGTGATCCCGAACAGCTCCCTGAGCTAACCGGCACGGTTTCACTTTCACTTTAGACGCAGCGTTCAACTTTGAATGCCGTGTCTAAAGGGTTAATAGCGCGCGGCACCGTGATCACTGCCGCGCGCTATTAGCCACGAGTCCCGGACGTTGTTAGAGGCCGGGCCCGACCCGCTATGACGCAGGGCCACGACGTGGCCCCGCGTTATAGAAAGGGAAAGGACTCAGGACGTACCTGTACGTCCTTGGTCCTTAAGGGGTTAAAGGGGTACTCTCGTGGAAAACTTTTTTTTTTAAATCAACTGGTGCCAGAAAGTTAAACAGATTTGTAAATCACTTCTATTAAAAAATCTTAATCCTTCCAGTACTTATTAGGGGCTGTATACTAAAGAGAAATCCAAAAAAGAAATGCATTTCCTCTGATGTCATGACCACAGTGCTCTCTGCTGACCTCTGCTATCTATTTTAGGAACTGTCCAGAGCAGGAGAAAATCCCCATAGCAAACATATGCTGCTGTGGACAGTTCCTAAAATGGACAGCAGAGGTCAGCAGAGAGCACTGTGGTCATGACATCAGAGGAAATGCATTTCTTTTTTGGATTTCTCTTTAGTATACAGCCCCTAAAAAGTACTGGAAGGATTAATATTTTTTTATAGAAGTGATTTACAAATCTGTTTAACTTTCTGGCACCAGTTGATTTGAAAAAAAAAGTTTTCCATGGGAGTACCCCTTTAAAGAAACCTACACAACACAGGGCCAATATGTCTGATTTGGTGGGGGTGGAAGGGGGGGGGGGTCCGGTTGCAATCTCCAGAAAGGCACTGCGACGTTCATGGACACAGAAGCCTGGGGCCTACATGTTTGTGATGTCATGCCACGCCCCCTCCATTAATATCTATGGGAGGGGGCTTAAAGGGGTACTCCGCTGCTCAGCGTTTGGAGCAAACTTTTCCGAACACTGGAGCCGGCGCTGGGAGCTTGTGACGTCATAGCCCCGCCCCCTTGTGATGTCACGCCCCCTCAATGCAAGTCTATGGGAAGGGGTGGTGACGGCATTTTTTATTTGCCATAAGGAGTGCAATAGCAAAAATTAATTTTAATGAGAGTGCCCGTTTAAGCGAGCTGATTGGTTGCTATGGGCAACTGGGTAACTTTTCCTCTGGACAGGTTTTGATAAATCTCCTGACCCCCCTCCAGTCATGTTTACAGTTCGGATGTTTTCACAAAATGGCACAATCAGGACTGAGTATTTGGCTTTGGGTGTGAATAGAAGAGGACACACGGTAGAATGAACCAAAAGTAGGGATCGACCGATATCGTTTTTCTTAGGGCCGATACCGATAATCGGTGGAGGTTAGGGCCGATAGCCGATAACTTATACCGATATTCCGGTATAAGTTATCGGCTATTTATCCCCCGCGACAGCGCTGCAGATCATTGATTTAAAGCGGGCGCTTTAAATCAATGATCTGCAGTGGCTTTTGCGGGGCCATAGACCGCCGCCACCACCCGCTTCTCTCCCCCTGCCTGTCCGGGGGTCCTGAGACCTATCACCGCCACCGCTCCCCTCACCGCCGCACCATGACCGACCCGCCGCACCGCTACCGATCCGCCGCACCGCCCCCCGACCCGCCGCGCCGCACCGCACCGCCCCCCCGCCTCCCCCATCCCCGGTTTTATAATTACCTGTTCCCGGGGTCCACTCTACATCTGGATCCGGTGGCATCCTCCTGAACTGTCACTGTGCGCACTGACGGTGACATCACGTTGCGCACGTCACGTCACTTGTCATTGCACACAGCGTAACGCAGGACGCAGCAGGAGCAAGAAGTAGCGTGGGCCCCGGGAACAGGTAATTAAAACCGGGGATGGGGGAGGCAATGGGGCTGGGGCGGTGCGGTGGGGGGTGGGGCATTATCGGCTTATCGGCAAGGTAATTGCCGATACCGATAATGCCCAAAATCGTGATCATCGGCCGATAATATCGTCCATACTGATAATCAGTGGATCCCTAGCCAAAAGTATCACCTAACGCCCTATAACACTGACTCCGGGTTGGCTTGTGCCGGTGACAAGTTCTCCTAATCTCCTAATCCTCCTCCGTACGACGTGTCTATCCTCCGCACGCTCCTGGCCTGTCCCCTCCAGTTTGTCCTACATCCTGTGTCACTCAGCCAAGATCCTTCCTCTAATCTTTACTCATTTACCGATCGATTACACTTACAGGACTCACAGCCAAGTGGAGATAGACGGCCGCATTGATTTTCTTCCTGGCCTTCCTTTAAGCAGCCGGTATAAAAAGCTTCAACGTGAACAGGAGGAGGAGGAGGAAGACTGACAGGTTAATTCAGAGCCATCAGCCAAGGAGCGAGGCGCGTGTACAGCGTACGGAGGCGCTTCATCATCCGCTCAGTCTATTAGGGCTCGTGCACATGGAGTGAGAGTAATTAACGTAGGAGAAAACCGACCCTACTAGTGTAGCAGAGCGGAATGTGAAGCAGAACTCTGAGGGATCAGCTCATCCTTAAAGGGGTACTCCGTCCCTAGAAATCTTATCCCCTATTCAAAGGATAGGGGATAAAATGTCTGATCGCGGGGGACCCCCGTGATCTCCCTGCTGCACCCGGTGTTCGTTTATAGCGCCGGGTACAGCGCCGGAGACTTGTGACATCACGGCCAAGCCCCCTCAATGCAAGTCTATGGGAGGGGGCATGACAGCAGTCATGCCCCCTCCCATAGACTTGCATTGAGGGGGCGTGGCCGTGACGTCACGAGCCTCCACCCCACATCGCTAGTCATCCGACATGGAGGGAAGTTCGCTCCTTGCGCCGGATGTCTGGGGTGCCGCAGCCAAGATCCCCAGCGGCAGGACCCCCGCAATGAGACATCTTATCCCCTATTCTTTGGATAGGGAATGAGATGTCTAGGGGCGGAGTACCCCATTAATGCAGTAGGTTTACTGTGGGAACGCAGGGATAAAGTATTGCGACTTTTTTACCCATTGCGCAAACATTTTCTGGTGCTTTTGTGCATTTTTCCTAGCTCAGCCAAAGGTTGTGCGGGCATTCTGGGAGTTGTAGTTTTGCAAAAGCTGAAGGCACACTGGTTGGGAAACACTCGGCATACAAACACATAGGCCACATACAGTAGGCAAACTCATGTTCTATAATCAGGTTCCAATTCCTGTTCCTATCCACGCTGTGAGGATTAAGTGAGCCAGGTCTTCATCTCCAAGAAGGAGTTTTCATTTTGTTTTCATCAAAGGAGGATGACATGGCTGAGCAAGGACCCCTCTGCAATACACTTATCTCTTCAGTTACCTACAGTCAGAGGACTGTGCACTTTGCATGGTTGTTGGTTCCAGACGGGCCGGTCTGAGTATTTCACAAACAGCCTGCCCATTCTCACGAACCAGTATTTCACGAACCAGTCTGCCCATTCTCCTCTGACATAAAACAAGGCACTTTTGTCCAAATAACTACCACTCACTGGATATTTTCTCTTTTCTGGACCGTTCTCTATAAACCCTAAAGATGGTTGTGTGGGAAAATCCCAGTAGATCATTTTGGGATTTTCACACACAATCATCTTTAGAGTTTATAGAGAACGGTCCGGAAAAGAGAAAATATCCAGTGAGTGGCAGTTATTTGGACAAAAGTGCCTTGTTGATGTCAGAGGAGAATGGGCAGACTGGTTCGAGATGACAGATAACAGTAACTCATATAACCACCGGTTTCAACCAAGGTATCCAGAATACCATCTCTGACTGCACAGCACGTCCAACCTTGAAACAGATGGGCTACAGCAGCAGAAGACCACACCGGGGGGCCACTCCTGTCAGCTAAGAACAGGAAATTGAGTATTGTTACTGACCATGTCCATCACTTTCTGACCACAGTGGACCCTGTATCTTCTGGTGATACTTCCAGCAGGATAATGCCCCATGTCACATGATATCATCTCATACAGGACAATGAGGTCACATGACATCATCTCATACAGGACAATGAGGTCACATGACATCATCTCATACAGGACAATGACATCACATGACATCTCATACAGGACAATGAGGTCACATGACATCATCTCATACAGGACAATGAGGTCCCTGGACTCCAACGGCCTCCACAGTCACCAGATCTCATCCAATAGATCACTGGAGGAACTGTGTGATGTCATCATGTCCATATGGAAGAACTGTGTGATGTCATCATGTCCATATGGAGGAACTGTGTGATGTCACCATGTCCATATGGAGGAACTGTGTGATGTCACCATGTCCATATGGAGGAACTGTGTGATGTCATCATTTCCATATGGAGGAACTGTGTGGTGTCACCATGTCCATATGGAGGAACTGTGTGGTGTCACCATGTCCATATGGAGGAACTGTGTGATGTCATCATGTCCATATGGAGGAACTGTGTGATGTCATCATGTCCATATGGAGGAACTGTGTGATGTCATCATGTCCATATGGGGGAACTGTGTGATGTCATCATGTCCATATGGGGGAACTGTGTGATGTCATCATGTCCATATGGGGCAACTGTGCGATGTCATCATGTCTATATGGGGGAACTGTGTGATGTCATCATGTCCATATGGAGGAACTGTGTGATGTCATCATGTCCATTTAGAGGAACTGTGTGATGTTATCATGTCCATATGGAGGAATTGTGTGATGTCATCATGTACATATGGAGGAACTGTGTGATGTCATCATGTCTATATGGAGGAACTGTGTGATGTCACCATGTCCATATGGAGGAACTGTGTGATGTCATCATGTCCATATGGAGGAACTGTGTGATGTCATCATGTCCATATGGAGTAAAATACCTGAGGAATGTTTCCAGCACCTTGTAGACAGTATAAATGAGGTCTGACCTGGGACTAGAGAGGTGTACCTAATAAAGTGGCCAGTGCAGATACCAGGATTAAAGGGCCCAAAAATAGCTGAAGAATAAAATTAACTTTTTTTTTTATGGTCAAAAAAACTATTGATAAACCTGAGAGGAAACGTCACAACTCAACTCCTTGACTTTTTGCTCCATTAAAGCCGATCGTCCCCCTTCTCTCCGCCTCCTAGAACCCACTTCACCATCATCTCCATCTCTGTTAAAGTTCTCGTCAGGAACAGACGCCAATCGCAAAACTTCCAAAGATCCCAGAGAAAGAGAATGAAGAGACTGATACGGAGAGAAAACGAGGCTGCGGCTGCTTTGAACAGGAATCCGCGCGGCACGCTGTCTCCCTCCGCCGTCTATAATACCATCTCTCTGTTTGAAGAAGCGATTATCTGAGCGGAACGTGACGACTCATTAATGATCCGCGCTGGAAATATTGGAGGAATTCGCTGTGATCACCGCACAACGTCCCCCACACTACAATGCGCGCCGCGCACATTTACATAATTGAGACTTCGCCTCGCCGTCATTTGTCACATTTTGTAAACATGTCCGCTCTTTCCTCTAAGTAACCATTACTGGAGCTTACATCCAAATTAACAGCGAATTATCGAGCAGAACACACAGAGAAGATACATCTCCATCATGGCCGCCGCCGCTCGGCTCCGCCGCACCATCCGCCGATATTACCTCTCGCCTGCATTAGGCTAAACATTATTTCTGAGCTCACGGAGCGTGACACTATTTATAATGGTCACAAAAACAAGAAAAAACATAAGGGTAAAACAAAAGGTTTGCTGTAACACTGACACTACCCTGCAGCTCTGATAAAAATTATAAAATGCGCCATTTTTATTGTAATTTTTACTAACAGTTTAATACATAACGTATAAAGGAGCGTGAAACACACCAAAATGTGAAACCCCAAAGAATAAAAACTACAATATATAGTTAAAAATATTTCATTATATTTAATAGAAGGTATTCATAAAAAAATCAATCAATAAAATTGTATATATAAACATATATTAAAAAAAGAGAGGGGGTACTGGGTGAGAAGTCATGTATGGATAACGAGGTAAGTAAATTAAAAAAAATACATATATACCCCCCCCCCCCCCAACCGACGCTTTTCGCTAGGAGCGGCTTTATCCAGGATATTGCCGACAGAATCCATTGACAGGTGGAGGGTCAGTAAGACAATTTTGTTGTGCTGCCTGAGCCAAGATAGGCAGTTTTCATAGTAAAAGCTGGACATACAGTTTAGCTCGAGGCCGTCCTGTTATTACCTCCAGCTGAATATTAATCCCATTAAAATATATTTTTTTAAATGTGTTTTCCTGATCAGCCATGTTTTCCTTAACCCCTTAAAGGGGTACTACGCTGCTCAGCGTTTGGAACAAATTGTTCCGAACACTAGAGCCGGCCCCGGGCCCTGCCCCTCGATATGTCACGCCCAGCCCCCTCAATGCAAGTCTATGGGAGGGGTGGTGTTAACCCTTGATTTGTTGTGATGCCAGGGTGCCGTTTGCTTAGTATAGGAGATCCTGCCGCCAACCAGCCCACAAACGGCAGGGATGATAAACGGAATGTCCACAGCAGATTTTATCACATAACTGGAACTTTTACTGAACTTTGTATGCAAACAATCTTTATAAACATACAGTTTCTCTTGAGGTAACTGGGATGCAGGTTCCTCACAGGCTTTGCTGGGACCGAGTTGAGTTGAATAGTAGTCACAAGGATTTAGGAAACAGAGCTTTATAACTCACAGTTTTAGTGGCTGCTGGTTATTTGGCCTAGTTGAGATGAATTGAGATATGCTGATTGTGCTTGCTTGAGTGTCAGGAACAAGAGACAGAATTTAGTGACTACAGCCCCTTATATACTAGGGGGGCTGGACTAATCCTATTGGTTGCAAAGCCTGTAAGTCCTGAACCCAGAGAACTCTGGGTACATCACATGACCCTGGAAGGTCCTAAATATTTATACAACCATTATCATACATCATGTGACCTGGGTAGGTCCTATACATTTGTACACTATACAGAAATACATTTCTATGAGGCGACCAAGGGGCAAGCCCTGCAGGAGAGCCCTGTGGAATGGAGGGACTCTAGCTGAGGGGACTTTAGACAAGGACAGGACCAGGTCCTGTACCAGGACACCTCATATATATTTATTCCCCCTAATAAAAATTTTAATAACTCCTCCCCCTTTATTCTATGGCATCATATTGACCCATAGAATAAAGTTAGTATGTCAGTTTTATCGTATGGTGAACTTCATAAATAATTACCCCATTTTTATGACTTTGTAATACATTATATGGTAAAATAAAGGGTGGCAATAAAAAAATACAACTTGTGCCACAAAACATAAGCCCTAATATAACTGTCAGTGGGGGAAAAAAATCGTCGTCTTAGAAGGTGAAGATCAAGGCGGGCTCTGTCCACAGGCAAAATAGGCAGCCGCCTATAGCGCCCACTTGATGGGGGGCGCCACTCTGCCTGCCACAGGAAAGTTAGACAACCAGCATCTCAATCCTCATGAGGGGGAGGTTTGTTACAGTGTGTCACCCCAGTAGTAAGGAGATTACATGAGGAGGAGGTTTGTTACAGTGTGTCAGCCCAGTAGTAAGGAGATTACATGAGGAGGAGGTTTGTTACAGTGTGTCACCCCAGTAGTAAGGTCATTACATGAGGAGGGGGTTGTGTGTCACCCCAGTAGTAAGGTGGGATGTGTCAAAGGGTACCGGATGACTGGCGATGCAGGTCGGACGCTTGTGACATCACGGCACGCCCCCTCCCATAGACTTGCATTGACGGGCGTGGCCATGACGTCTCAGTAAAAACTACCATTAACCTTAACTTGTCCTTGGACTATTATTTGCCCCTGTCTAACCTAGGACTAGCGGTGCTACCTTCAGGTGGTTACACAGGCAAATCACGCCCTGGTGTCACAAACATGAAGGGGTTAATACCATCTACCCCTGGGCAACACTATATGCCCATTACATCACTAGCCAGGTGATCAGAGAGAGCCTGTCTGCTTAAAGGGAATCTGTCACCAGTGTCACCTGCACTATCCTGTCGATACTGACAGATAGTACAGATGACACTGGTGACAACGGTACTCACCTTGTCCCGTTCCGTGGCGGCGATCTTCGGTAATACCCTCTGTTAGCTCCGCTCTGGGCACTCGGCTTGGGGCATGGGCGGAGCTTAGTGACATCACTGCTGCTGTTCTCTCACAGCAGGACCCAGCAGGGAGCAGCAGCGGTGACATCACTAAGCTCCGCCCATTACCCTGCTCTCTGCTGGGTCTTGCAGCAGCGGTGACGTCAGTAAGCTCCGCCCGTGCCCCAAGCAGGGTGCCCGTTGCGGAGCTAACGGAGGAGATTACCGAAGATCTCCGTGACGGAACGGGACAAGGTGAGTACCATTGTTATCAGTATCACCAGCACTATGTCAGTACCGACAGGTTAGTGCAGGTGACACTGGTGACAGATTTCCTTTAAGCAGACAGGCTCCCTCTGATCACCTGACTAGTGATGTAATGTCTCAGGCCACACTGCTGTGGTGTTCCAGCACCAGAGGCTGTCCTGTGGCTTTGGACTGCTTTGGGCAGACCTACAACTCAGGTGTTGGGCCCACGTAGAGACTGATTGTTCTCATGTACAGTGGTCCCTCAACATACGATGGTAATGCGTTCCAAATGGACCATTGTTTGTTGAAACCATCGTATGTTGAGGGATCCGTGCAATGTAAAGTATAGGACAGTGGTCTACAACCTGCGGACCACCAGATGTTGCAAAACTACAACACCCAGCATGCCCGGACAGCCGTTGGCTGTCCGGGCATGCTGGGAGTTGTAGTTTTGCAATATCTGGAGGTCCGCAGGTTGAAGACCCTGGTATTAAAGGTTGTACTCATGTGTCCCGGCCGCTCCGAACCGTCACCGCTCGTCACCGCTGCCCTGGATGTCGCCGTCCATCGCTGCTGCCGAGGTGTCCCCGATACTCTGGCAAGGCCTCTGCTTCCCCGGCATCCTCGCTCTCCGTCGCCGCCATCACGTCGCTACACACGCCGCTCCTATTGGATGACGGGATGGCGTGCGCAGCGACGTGATGACGACGATGGAGAGCGCTGACGATGCAGGGGATCCCGAAGAGGACGCGCCGGAGCCCCAAGGACAGGTAAGTGATTGTCAGCGGACCACACGGGGCACCGTAAACGGCTATCCGGTGGTAGATGAAGCAGTCTGCGCTGCCGGATAGCCGTTTATGCGATGGCCCCGACATACAAAAGCATCGTATGTTGATGCTGCCTCTGAGAGGCCATCGCATGTTGAAATGATCGTATGTCGGGGCCATCGTAGGTCGGGGGGGGGGGGTCACTGTATGTTATTTATGTGTTACTGTGCCTTTAAGCAGAGAGCAGTGTAAACCCCATGTGACCCTGCCTGCCAATGGGAACCCCTTAATTCTAGCCCATATAGAGTAGTGGAGGGAGGAGTTACCCCAGTTCACTGCTGAGTAAAGGGGGGTAAAGGTGTAAGGTGTGCTGTGTGCTCTAAGGGAAGGCCAAGATCAAATCTACTTTATCCGGTCATTTTGCAAGGATCACCCGCACGGTGGAAGTTCATGCCCTGGTGGAGGAAGCTACAAGAACTGGACAGAACCCTAGCTACCAGGACACGCAAGTCAGTATCAATTTATTGGGTGAAAGAACCACAAGTTCCAGCAAGGCAACAGGGCTCTTAAGGGGTTACACTGCATCCTCTCCACTCTGCACCATACTGTCTATTACCATTTGCACCCAGCTCAGTAACGACAGTTATGTGTATCCTGATGTCGGTGTGTTCCTTTACCCCCCCGTGTCTGGCCCAGGAGAAGCTGTCTCCAACCTCGGACCGTGTATAGGGTAACGGCGCCCTGGCGTCACGAAGTGATCAGGTATTTCCCTGCACCACACTGCAACCTGGGAAAACCTGAGACGACACTTGCCTGACGTCTGAACTCCCCCGTTACACCTGCCACTCTCTTGCACAGACTCAAGCGGATGTCTGATCACCGGGTCTCGGCTTAGACCGAAGCGGTCCTGGATCTACCTGGTCGCGTCTGCCCAGCATCGGAACGGTGAGCGCTCCGCATATGTCTTTCCTTCTTTCTTGTGATTGTGGACTCATTTTGTATGCTGTTAAAAATAAACATCGCGGCAAAAATCACAAAAGAATTGCGAGACCACCATCGCATACTGGTACAGACACTTTATGCCCCACAGTCAAATAAAGAAAATTCCTAAAATACCCCTTTAAGTCCTGCTGGTATGTAGGACCCAGGAAAGGCAACTACTATAGGTGAAGCCAAGTTCTGCCATCTTGTGACCAACTGGCGTATATACCAAGCAGTAATGGGTCCCCCTGAGTCCACAGACCCCCCCCAGCAGCCATAGCAGAAGTTACACCCCCCCCCCCCCCATAACAAGGTTTCTCCTTTGCTCGTATTACATAGAATGGTTGGTTTCTACAGAATACGTTTTTTGGGTAAATAATGACAAAGGATCTTCTGGGGTTTAGTGTCAAATCCATCTCATCACATCATTGTTTCCCAAACCCCCCGGCCCCCCCGCCCCCGATTGTTTCTCTTCCGCATCTCCGATCTCAGACCTGTCTGGATTAAAGACAGATATTGCTCCCTGTTCTGCAGAGACCATATTACATTTTAAATGGAAACCTCAAGCAATTTTTCTTCACCGTTCCCTGGGACTTCCGAAAGGGAAAGACATTTCGGTGCCAAAGACTAAGACCAAAAAAACATCTCAAAATCACGGCCCTGTCTGAGGAGAACCTGCTCGGCGCAGATGGTAACGTGGAGGGCGAGAAATCGAGGGCGTGCGTTAATATTTCACACAACAGATGGCAGCGTGTCCAACTTTATTTTATTATTATTTTTTTTTGCATTTCACCTTTTTATTTTAACTTTTTGAAAAGTTTGAAACTGGAAACATTTTAACCATTAACCTCAAAAAACATAACACAAAAAAGTTCTTATTTCTTTACCCCAGTGGTCTCCAGATGTTGCAAAACTTCAACTGCCAGCATGCCCGGACAGCCAAACACCTGTCTGCCTCCTCCAGAGGATCCACACTGATCATGAAAGGTAAATCAAGGAGTCTCTTTTGCAAAACTTCAACTCCCAGCATGCCCGGACAGCCGTTGGCTGTCCGGGCATGCTGGGGGTTGACGTTTTGCAAAATCTGGAGGACCACAATTTGAGACCAATGATCTACCCAGTAGACAAACCATCGATGGATTCAACCGAGTATATAGCACACCCATTTGTTTTTGGGAATACACAGAAGCTAACAAAGTACTCCGCCCCTAAAAATGTTATCCCCTATCCAGACAAGATGTCTGATCGCGGGGGTCCTGCTGCTGGGACCCATTGCAATTTTCAACATGGCACCCCAGTCATCCGGTGCAGGGAGTGAGCTCCGCTCTATGCCACATGACGAGGAACACAGCCATCATGCCCCTTCCATTCATTTCTATGAGAGGAGATGTGGCGGCTGTGTACTAGCCATCACGCCCTCTCAAATAGACATGAATGGAGCGAGCGTGGTGTGATGTCATAAACAGAAAAGCTCCAAGCTGCTGTGTTCAGAACGCTACAGTGCCACCATGGAGATCGCGAGGGATCACAGTGCGGACCCCCGCAATCAGACATCTTACTGGGTGTTGTCTATGATGGTTCTTTATCCTTGTGGTCAGGACTTATTACTGTATGTAGCCTTACCTGTAACATACCACCAGGGAAACCTGAAAGAAACATGATTAATATCACTGTAACTAACATCTACCTGCCCCTAGAACAGCGGTTGTGGTGTGCCTGAAAACCGCGCCGAGGGTCCGCCTTTAGAGGGCAAAAAGACAACACCATATAGGGTAATTTGAGTAATGTTTATAATAACGCCAAATAGTGAAACGCATCTGCCATCTCCCTCGAGGGATCTGGGACATAAGTGGTGTATGTGTCAGAGCGCCATCTGCCCAACTTTTGTATCACATGTGTTGGCACTAGGTGCCTGGAGGCCGCTGACGCAGCTCCTATCCGAAATGAGTGTCCTGAATATTTCCTAGGGTTGTGGCCTAATGTACGAAGCAATGTGCGGACATGTGATATCAATAAAGAGGTGTTAGAGCCCCCGCACCAATAGGCAACAGTGGCGGCTCCGAAGGCTTGTCGCGGAGAAAGTTTGCCAGTTGCGACAACACCGCCACCAGGCACCACTTGTTGCCTGAAACCTGACCACAGCCCCCACCGGGAAGTTATGGTGACAGAAAGTGAAATCTCAAACCAAGAACCCTGCCACCTTAAGTGAGCTTTCTGTAAGCGTGCCATACCCCGCCTGGCACACGAGAATTCTCCCGGTCGGAGGAAACCCTAGTACGCTAGGTACACTGCCGACTTCAGTATCAGGCTGCTCTCAAACCGAAAGGGTTACCGTCCAACACGTCAGACAATGACCTAACAGTTCACCGCTGATAGGCCTCCTGAGAGTCGGAATACTGGAGCTACGGGCCAAGACCCCTCTGAGCGCAGCCTTGACAGCCTGAGATGAAATAAAAGAAAGCCTGTCCGGGAGAGATAAAGAAATGAAGTGCTGGATACCTGAAAGATGAGATTTGATGGTACTATGAGACAAGTGCAGAGAAGAGTGGCAGAACCAGATGAAAGATAGAATGACATTAGTGTCAAAGAGAAAGGACTATTGTGCTGAGTTAGATAAGACCTGAAAGTGTTGTATGCCGCATGATATGTGTTACGCCTAGCGCTCCGGGTCCCCGCTCCTCCCCGGAGCGCTCACGGCGTCCTTCTCCCTGCAGCTCCCCGGTCAGCGCTGACCGGGAGCGCTGCTCTGCCATGGCCGTTGGGGATGCGATTCGCACAGCGGGACGCGCCCGCTTGCGAGTCGCATCCCAGGTCACTTACCCGTTCCCGTCTCCTGCGGTCATGTGCTGGCGCGCGCGGCTCCGCTCTCTAGGGCGCGCGCGCGCCAGCTCCCTGAGACTTAAAGGGCCAGTGCACCAATGATTGGTGCCTGGCCCAATTAGCTTAATTGGTTCCCACCTGTTCCCTGCTTATATCTAGTCTCCTCCCTTGCACTCCCTTGCCGGATCTTGTTGCCTTAGTGCCAGTGAAAGCGTTCTTTGTGTGTTTATACCCTGTGTACCAGAACTATTGCTATCTCCCCTGACTACGAACCTTGCCGCCTGCCCCCGACCTTCTGCTACGTCCGACTTTGCTTCTGCCTACTCCCTTGTACCTCGCCTATCTTCAGCAGCCAGAGAGGTGCCGTTGCTAGTGGATACGACCTGGTCACTACCGCCGCAGCAAGACCATCCCGCTTTGCGGCGGGCTCTGGTGAAAACCAGTAGTGTCTTAGAACCGGTCCACTAGCACGGTCCTCGCCATCCCTCTCTGGCACAGAGGATCCACCTCCTGCCAGCCGGCATCGTGACAATATGCCTTCAATGCAAGTTTAACGTATGCGAAGTACACTGGCACAGAGGTATGTGCGGTGTAACTACTGGTGATTGTAGCGTACCAGCTATGACCATCTGCACAGTATGAAAGCTACGAACGTATGTGTAGTGTACCCCGTCTGCAACCATGAGCGTATGAACAGCGCGAGGTATGTGTAAGGTAAAACAGTACGAAGCTAGATACGACAACAGTTACGAGCATGTGTTCTGGATAGCGACCCGCGTATGTATGAAAAGACGGCACACGTGAGTGCAATATGACCACGACAAGCACACGAACAGTGCTCAAGGCTTTAGTGTCTAACACTGTCTGTACACATTGCAAATAACACAATAAGCATACGAACAGTGCGCACTATGTGTATGGTACGCTAGTATGAAGCTAGATACAACAACAACAGTTATGAGCATATGTTCTGGATGCAACCCGCGTATGTATGGAAAGGACGGCACACGTGAGTGCAATATGACCATGACAAGCCCACAAACAGTGCTCAAGGCCTGAGTGTCTAACACTGTCTGTACACATAGCATATAGCACAACGTGCACATGAACAGTGCGAGCTATGTGTATGGTAAGACAGAATGAATCTAGATACGACAACAGTTATGAGCATATGTTCTGGATAGCGACCCGCGTATGTATGGAAAGGACGGCACACGTGAGTGCAATATGACCATGACAAGCACACGAACAGTGCCCAATGCCTGAGTGTCTAACACTGTCTGTACACATTGCATATAGCACAACGGGCGCATGAAATACACACAACAGAAACTGTACCTGCTGCCTAAGAACACTGAGTGCAAGTACTGTATGCAGCACTAACTATGGCTCCTGCATGTGACACTTATGAGTGTACTTGCTGTAAACAAAACACTAACTGTACCGCTGTATTTAATACAAGCATTGTGTCCTGTAGACATGATCGGTGTCTGCTTGCCTATCGTACGTGTAGTTTAGACAGGTCCTGTGTATCCTCGTGCCTGTAGATGTTACAGGTATTTGCGTAATCATCTTGCCTGTAACAAGACAATCTAACTCAAACCTCGTACCTATAGACGTGATATGTCTTTGAATAACGCTGTGGACGTGATGGACGCTCGCGTGATGTTGCCTGAATGGACTAAACAGATTAATGCGGACCACAAACTGCAACATACGCACCGTGGAATGCTACAAACATATGTTCAGTGCTAGCTTAAACGTGAGTATACTGGCACCGAGGTATATTCAGTTTAACTATTATGATTGTAGAGAACAATCTATGAGCATCTGTAAAGTATGAAGGTACGAACGTATGTATAGTATATTCCGTGTAACTCCATGGGCATATGAACAGTGCAAGCTATGAGCGTGAGTATGGTAAGACAGTATAAAGCTAGATACGACAATGGTTATGAGCATATGTTCTGGACAGCGACCTGCGTATGTATGGAAAGGACGGCACACGTAAGTGCAATATGACCACGACAAGCACACGAACAGTGCCCAGTGAGTGTATGACCCTATGTCTGTACACGTAGCGTGTGACACAACGAACACAACAGTAACTGTACCTGCTGCATGAGACACTATGGGCGCATGTACTGTACGCAACACTAACTGTGGGTTCTGCATATGACACTATGAGTATACGTGCTGTAACAAAAACACTTACTGTACCTGCTGCATATCACACTGAGCATAAGCACTGTATGCTACCTAACTGTGCCTACCGCCTATAACACTATGAGCGTATGCACTGTGTACCATACCAGTGTGACTGTACCCACTGCATATGACACTGCACATATGTACTGCAAACTATCCTGACTGTACCTACTGCATCTGACACTGAGCATAAGCACTGTGCCACCTAACTGTGCCTACCGCCTATAACACTATGAGCGTGTGTACTGTACACCCTACCAGTGTGACTGTACCCCTGCCTATGACACTGCACATATGTACTGCAAACTATCCTGACTGTACCAACTGCATGTGATACTATGAGCATATTTACTGTATACAGCAGTTATGACTGTGACCCTTACAAATAACACTATAGCATTTAGATTGGTATACGAACTAACTATACCCACTGCAACAACACTATGAGCGCATGGACTGTATACAATACTAACTACCCACTGCAATATAACCCTGTGAGCGTATGTACTGTACCTAACCCTGTACCCTACTGCATACTACTATATCCTTGTGTACTGTATACGCCACTGTAACTGCACCTCCTGCATATAATGCTACAACGCATGTATGTACTATATATACACACCTTTTTTTTTTTGAGTGACTGTACGGTATGAACGACTGCATGAAATGCTATGAGTGACTGCACAGTATGAAACGCTATGAGTGACTACGCGCACCGTGACCTACGTGCAGTATGGAAACTGCCATGTGACGCGAAAGCAGTATGCAAATGAGTGTAGGTACCGTGTATGTGTTACGTGTGGAGCGAAGATATGAGCGTAGGCCGTGTAGCAACGTGCGGCATGGATTCTACGAGTGACTGCACGGTATGGACGCTGTGAGTGACTGCACGGTATGGACGCTGTGAGTGACTGCACGGTACGAGCTAGAAGTGATTGCACAGTGAACAACAAGTGACTGCACGGCGTGAATGCTATAAGTGACTGCACGGTGTAAAACGCTATGAGTGACTGTACGTGTGAAAACGCTATGAGTAACTGTACGTGTGAAAACGCTATGAGTGACTGTACGGTGTGAATGCTGTGAACGTTTGTACGGTATGAATACTGCGAGTGACTGCACGGGATGAGTGCTGTGCAACTGCACGGTATGATTGCTGAATGACTGTACGGTATGAATGTTACAAGTAACTACATGGCCCAAATGTTGTGACCGGCTGTGCGGCATGGACGCTATGTGAACGTTTGCCACCACTGACGCGGTCTGTGGTGGCCCCGAGTCTGGCAGGGAAACCTGGGGTGAGAAAACTGGGGGGGGGGGGGGGTGGGGGGAAGGAATTGCACGAGAAACTCTGCCCCCTTTTGCATACATGCGGCCCGGTGGCCACGGGGAGCCGAGCCCCTGCATGCGTAGGGGGCCGTTGTTTAGAACCCGGCTGCCCTGGTATTTACAAGATCTCTTTTTTTTGGGCTCTGCCCCTTCGCACGTCATGTGGCCCGGCAGCGTCGCCCCGGCAACCGGGGAGGACGCCGGATCCAGCCGTCCGGAACCACGGGGAGCGAGGAGGAGGAGAGCCCGGCGCGCGGACCAGGCCAGGCACCGTGAGGGAGGTGTCAGCGGTGATTAAATATACTAAGCCCCTCCCACAAATGCAGCCTGATAGGCTTTCTACTTAGTGGGTGTTCCCTGCTATTAAAGCTATAGGACTAGAGCTCAGTGGGCATTCCCTGCTTTGGAAGCTGAAGGTTAAGAGCTGAGTAAGCATTCCCCGCTTATGGAGAAGAAGGCTCAGAGCTCATTGGGTGTCTCTGCTTATGGAGAAGGCTCTGCTTAAGGAGAAAAAAGTTCAGAGCTCAGTGGGTGTTCCTGCGTATAGAGACGAAGGTTCAGAGCTCAGTGGGTGTTCCTGCTTATAGAGAAGAAGGTTCAGAGCTCATTGGGTGTTCCTGCTTATAGAGACGAAGGTTAAGAGCTCAGTGGTTGTTCCTGCTCATGGATAAGAAGGCTCAGAGCTCAGTGGGTGTCCCTTCTTATGGAGAAGAAGGTTCAGAGCTCAGTGGGTGTTCCTGCTTATGGAGAAGAAAGTTCAGAGCTCAGTGGGTGTCCCTTCTTATGGAGAAGAAGGTTCAGAGCTCAGTGGGTCTTCCTGCTTATATAGAATAAGGTTAAGAGCTCAGTGGGTCTTCCTGCTTATGGAGAAAAAGGTTCAGAGCTCAGTTTGTGTCCCTCCTTATGGAGAAGAAGGTGTGGAGCTCAGTAGGTGTCCCTGCCATCGTAGCTGAAGGTTTAGAGCTTATTGGGTGTTCCCTGGCTGTGGATCTACAGCTTCAGATGTTTGTTCTTTGCTTGCAGAGCTGCAGCATCCTTCGCCCCTTCATTCCTGTTACTTTAGCCCGTGTTCCTGTGCTTCCTTCTTCTTCCCTCCTCTCTTCAGCTTTATTCACACATTGGATTAAACATGAATTGTAACAGTTTTTATCCCAGAATCCCCATTAGCAATCTACAATCTGCATCCCATGAATGTGAATGGGGGCTTCACAGGCAAATACAGATTTGGAGATTTCCAGGCTTTGTAAAGTTGCTTTGTTTTTTTATTTTAGCAGAATTGAAGCGAAGATAAATACACCAACCTGTCAAAATAATGCGGCAATCCAGTGAGGAGGGGGGGGGGGGGGGGAGGACGTTATATAATGACATCTCCGTCCATTATAAAGTCTAAAAGCAGAGAAAATCTGGAGAAATGACATAAATAAGGGACTCAGCACAATAAACTTCATCTTGTAATCCCACAGCCTTAATCTATAGCACTGCTTCCCAACCAGGGTGCCTCCAGCTGTTGCAAAACCACAACTCCCAGCATGCCCGGACAGCCAACGGCTGTCCGGGTATGCTGGGAGTTGTAGTTTTGCAACAGCTGGAGGACCCTGGTTGGGAAGCAATGATCTATAGAGATGTGAGCAGGATGACATCCAGCCACTCCATCCAATGCCTACAAGGAATACTCCACCTGAGCGATACGTGGATACACATTATCTGACTACACCATCGCTGACTAATGAACTGGACAGATCTCTGGGATTTTCAGTCCTTAAAGGGGTACTCCACTGGAAAAAAACAAACATTTTTTAAATCAACAGATTTGTAAATTACTTCTATAAAAAAAATATTAATACTTCCAGTACTTAGCTGCTGTATGACCACAGGAAGTTCTTTTCTTTTTGAATTTCCTTTCTGCCTGACCACAGTGCTCTCTGCTGACACCGCTGTCCATTTTAGGAACTGTCCGGAATAGGAGAAAATCCCCATAGCAAATCTATCCTACTCTGGACTGTTCCTAAAATGGCGAAGACAGAGCACTGTGGTCAGACAGAAAAGAAATTCAAAAAGAAAAATAGCTTCCTGTGGAGCATACAGCAGCTGATAAGTACTGGAAGGATTAATATTTATAAATAGAAGTCATTTACAAATCTGTTTAACTTTCTGGCACCAGCTGATTTAAAAAAAAAAATTAGTGGTAGCCCTTGGGGGGTGTATGGTAGGGATGGTATGGTGTTGGTATATGAGGTCTTAATATTAACCCAGTCACTCATGACGCCAGGGTGAGGGCTGGTATGCTGAATCTATGTTCCGGCCTATCGCCGCCCTTCCCAGAAGCGATAGGTGCAATGAAATGACTGAAGGTCCACAAGCAGATTTAACTTGAACTTCAATAACTTTACTGCAGTGCTTGCAATATCCAATACGTAGTAACAGTCTCTTAATACAGTTCTTTGGTTGCTTAGCGACTGGTAGAAGTTGCGGACCTAGCATAAGACTTATAGTCTCTGAACTTAGGGAATGATGTGCAGATCCGTCCGGATTTAGGGGAAATATTGAGTCCGGTGATGCTGCAGAGTGTTTAGGGGATGACAGACTCTATAATTTATATCGTTTGGCCGTTGCCGCAAGGCTCAGGCCTAACTCACTGCGATAACTGCTATACAGGTCCTTCTCTGATGAAAGCCAGGAGCAAGAGAGGTGTTGCTAGTTTGCTTGCACAGGATCAAGAGAGAGATAAGATGGCCGCCGCTCCCTTATATGGGCAGGGGGCGTGGCGATTCTGATTGGTCCGAACGTCTGCCACTCACTTTACATGGTGAGATGGGATTGCTTACGTCACATTGTAGAACCAGAACGAGGCTACAGATACCAGAACGAGGCCTGGAACGCATCCAGAGTGAGGCTCGGAACGCATCACATGACCCGAAGGCCCTGCAATGCCATAGAAACAAGCAATTAACCATTTACATACTAAAATAACACTATATACATTATTTTATAGATAAATCAGTAATCTATATACTATAATGGAGGCGACTAGGGGCGAACTGACCAATAAAGACTACTAAGTCCTAGGGACTCTGGCTATGGGGGACCCACAGATAAATAAGTACCGTGTGAAATACGGTACTGGGACACCACAAATTGTTTTCCACCGGAGTACCCCTTTAAACAATGTGAAGAATATAGACTAGGAAATTGTTTGACTTATAGTCCTCCTGAGTAGACTGGATCTCTAACACTTGTGGATTATGCTGGGCTCAGAGTAGGGTTGGCACCTTTCTTGCAAAAAACGTAGCGGCCATGCTAATTTGCATAATTAATTATATATGCGTGACATCACAGGATACACATATGCGGGGGGGTGGGGGATTTTATCCTATTCTGACCCCTTTAACTTTATTATTTCTCCTTATAGAGGACTGTATGAGGGTCTTTTTTTGCGCCCCGATCTGTAGTTTTGAACAGAACCATTTGTGTTTCGATGGGACTTTATGATCACTTTTTTTTATATATATTAAATTCGGGAGTTGCAATTATTTGCTAACTACAACTCCCAGCATGCCCTGATACAGCCTGTGGCTCAACAGCTGCCCTGAATGAAAACTACAACCCCCAGAATGTTTGACAATATAGTAGTATATAGTATTGGTCAGTGTTTCCCAACCAGGGGTGCCTCCAGCTGTTGCAAAACTACAACTCCCAGCATGTTGGACTATATAGTAGTTCATAGTAAAGGTCAGTGTTTACCAACCAGGGGTGCCTCCAGCTGTTGCAAAACTACAACTCCAAGCATGTTGGACCATAAAGTAGTATATAGTATAGGTCAGTGTTTCCCAACCAGGGGTGCCTCCAGCTGTTGTAAAACTAAAACTCCCAGCATGCCCGGACAGCCAACGTATACGTTTCCTTGGGTTACTCTGAGATGTTTTTGACCTGAGGACATCCAGAAGGTAGACTCGCTTTGGACAGGCCGGCCCAGAGGATACCTGAACCTAGTCCTTCATTTGCTAGAGGGCCCATCAGCTTTGCTCTTGTCCCTAAAGAATCCACCTGTGTTGGTCCTACCTAGGGTTGCCACCTGGCCGGTACTTTTATATTAGAAATAGCAGCAATGCAGTGCTTGGTATTTATTCAATCAATCCTCCAACTCCTGGAATGTTGCACCATATACTATACCAGTGTTTCCCAACCAGAGTGCCTCCAGCTGTTGCAAAACTACAACTCCCAGCATGCCCAGACAGCCGTTGGCTGTCCGGGCATGATGGGAGTTGTAGTTTTGCAACAGCTGGAGGCACCCCTGGTCGGGAAACACTGACCTATACTATATACTACCTTATAGTCCAACATGCTGGGAGTTGTACTTTTGCAACAGCTGGAGGCACTACTGGTTGGGAAATACTGACCTATACTATACAATACTGTATAGACCAACATGCTGGGAGTTGTCGTTTTTGTTTGGGGCACCTGCTGAGCCACAGGCTGTATCAGGGCATGCTGGGAGTTGTAGTTAGTAACTAACTGCAACTCCCAAATTTCATTTAAAAAAAGCGATCAAAAAGTCACATGAAAACAAAAATGGTTCTGTTAAAAACTGCAGATTGGGGCGGAAAAAAATGACCCTCATACAGGCCCCGTATAAGGAGAAATAAAAAAGTTATAGGGGTCAGAAGAGGACAAAATTTTCCATGCATATGTGTATCCTGTGATGTCACGCATATATAATTAATTATGCAAATTAGTATGGCTGGTGGTTTGTTTGTTTTTTGGCAAGAAAGGTGGCAATGTGAGACGTTACCGTCTTTTCACAGTGCAGATAAGGATTTGGGGTACAGACAGTTAACCCCTTGCAGGATACATATAATGACATGGGGAAATACACTGGTGTAGAAACACATTTAAAGACATAGGGAGAGATTTATCAAAACCTTTATATAGGAAGAATGGTGCAGTTACCCATAGTAACCAATCAGATCCCTTCTTTCATTTTTTTTACAGGCCTCATTAGAAATTAAAGAAGCGATCTGATTGGTTGCTATGGACAACTGCACCGCTCTGCCTTTACACAGGTTTTGATAAATCTCCCCCATAGACCTTAGTTTGAGCTGGGGACATTTGAGGCATTAGCCACCCGAGCAGTGTAAATGGTAGGAAAAGGTGACCCCGCTCCGGGACACCACACTGGGATCTGTGATGTTTGCAGAGACTGATATTTGTGACACTATCTGAGCCATAATAATTCATTTCATTGCTGATGCTTTATATAGTCTAATACCTTTTCCCATAAATTATATTATTATATTACTGGATGTGTGATCAATCTATGTCCCATCTATCTCATATCTATCTCATCTATCTATCTATCTCATATCTATCTATCTATCTATCTCATATCTATCTATCTCATATCTATCTATCTAATATCCATCTATCTCATATCTATCTCATATCTATCTATCTATCTATCTCATATCTATCTATCTCATATCTATCTATCTAATATCCATCTATCTATCTATCTATCTCATATCTATCTATTTATCTCTATCTATCTCATATCTATCTATCTATCTATCTCATATCTATCTATCTATCTCATATCTATCTAATATCCATCTATCTATCTATCTCATATCTATCTATCTATTTATCTCTATCTATCTCATTTCTATCTATCTATCTATCTCATATCTATCTATCTCATATCTATCTAATATCTATCTAATATCCATCTATCTATCTATTTCATATCTATCTATCTCATATCTATCTATCTATCTCATATCTATCTATCTCATATCTATCTATCTCATATCTATCTATCTCATATCTATCTATCTCATATCTATCTCATATCTATCTATCTCATATCTATCTATCTCATATCTATCTATCTATCTCATATCTATCTATCTCATATCTATCTCATATCTATCTATCTCATATCTATCTCATATCTATCTATCTCATATCCATCTATCTATCTATCTCATATCTATCTATCTATCTATCTCATATCTATCTATTTATCTCATATCTATCTATCTATCTATCTATCTCATATCTATCTATCTATCTCATATCTATCTATCTCATATCTATCTATCTATCTCATATCTATCTCATATCTATCTATCTATCTCATATCTATCTATCTATCTCATATCCATCTATCTATCTATCTCATATCTATCTATCTCATATCCATCTATCTATCTATCTCATATCTATCTATCTATCTCATATCTATCTATCTATCTCATATCTATCTATCTATCTATCTATCTCATATCTATCTATCTATCTCATATCTATCTATCTATCTATCTCTCATATCTATCTATCTCATATCTATCTATCTATCTATCTCATATCTATCTCATATCTATCTATCTATCTATCTATCTATCTATCTCATATCTATCTCATATCTATCTATCTCATATCTATCTATCTCATATCTATCTATCTCATATCTATCTATCTATCTCATATCTATCTCATATTGTCACGATTCGGCTTACAGGTAGTGGATCCTCTGTGTCAGCGAGGGATTGGCGTGGACCGTGCTGGTGGACCGGTTCTAAGAGGCTACTGGTGTTCACCAGAGCCCGCCGCAAAGCGGGATGGTCTTGCTGCGGCAGTAGCAACCAGGTCGTATCCACTAGCAACGGCTCAACCTCTCTGACTGCTGAGAAGGCGTGGGACAGAAGGACTAGGCAGAGGCAAGGTCAGACATAGCAGAAGGTCGGGGCAGGCGGCAAGGTTCGTAGTCAAGATGGATAGCAGGAGTTCAGGTAACACAGGCTTTGGACACACTAAACGCTTTCACTGGCACAAGGCAACAAGATCCGGCAGGGGAGTGCAGGGGAGGTGATCAGATATAGTCTGGGAGCAGATGGAAGCCAATTAAGCTAATTGGGCCAGGCACCAATCATTGGTGCACTGGCCCTTTAAGTGTCAGAGAGCTGGCGCGCGCGCGCGCCCTAGAGAGCGGAGCCGCGCGCGCCAGCACATGACAGCAGAGGACCGGGACGGGTAAGTGACCTGGGATGCGACTCGCGAGCGGGCGCGTCCCGCTGTGCGAATCGCATCCCCGACGGCCATGTCAGAGCAGCGCTCCCGGTCAGCGGGACTGACCGGGGCGCTGCAGGGAGAGAGACGCCGTGAGCGCTCCGGGGAGGAGCGGGGACCCGGAGCGCTAGGCGTAACAGTACCCCCCCCCCCCTTAGGTCTCCCCCTTTTTTTGTCCGACAAGTGCTCTACCTGGGACGAGGACACCGGGAGTGAATGGAGGGCTTCCTCAAAGGCAGGGAGTACAGCAGGAGTGGGAATGGGGAGGGAGGGCAGAGGGTGAAGCTTGGCACGGGGCAGGGTGACACAAGGACGGGGGCCATGAGGAGGCACTGAGGCTTGCCTGACGGGACTGGGAGGGGGGGAGAGGCACTTCCTATGGCAGGCAGAGTCCCAGTTCTTGATCTCCCCGGTGGTCCAGTCAAGGGTGGGAGAATGAAGCCGGAGCCATGGCAGACCGAGGAGGACCTCAGAGGTACAGTTGGGAAGGACGAAGAACTCGATCACTTCGTGATGGGGTCCAATATACATCAGGAGGGGTTCTGTGCGGTAACGTACGATGCAATCCAATCTGACTCCGTTGACCGCGGAAATGTAGAGCGGCTTGACGAGACGGGTCACCGGGATGCGGAATTTATTCACCAAAGAATCCAGAATAAAATTCCCAGAGGCACCAGAGTCCAAGCAGGCCACGGCTGAGAGGGAGGAGTTGGCTGAAGGAGAAATCCGCACGGGCACCGTGAGACGTGGAGAAGCAGACTTAGAACCAAGAGACGCCACACCCACATGAGCTGGGTGCGTGCGTGCGTGCGTTTCCCAGACGTGGAGGACGAATAGGGCAATCCACCAAGAAATGCTCGGTACTGGCACAGTACAGACAAAGATTTTCTTCCCTACGGCGATTCCTCTCTTCCTGGGTCAGGCGAGACCGATCCACTTGCATGGCCTCCTCGGCGGGAGGCCCAGGCGTAGATTGCAACGGATACTGTGGGAGAGGTGCCCAGAGATCTAAGTCTTTTTCCTGGTGGAGCTCTTGGTGTCGCTCAGAAAAACGCATGTCAATGCGGGTAGCCAAATGGATGAGTTCTTGCAGGTTGGCAGGAATCTCTCGTGCGGCCAGCACATCCTTGATGCGACTGGATAGGCCTTTTTTAAAGGTCGCGCAGAGAGCCTCGTTATTCCATGATAATTCGGAAGCAAGAGTACGAAACTGGATGGCGTACTCGCCCACTGAAGAATTACCCTGGACCAGGTTCAACAGGGCAGTCTCGGCAGAAGAGGCTCGGGCTGGCTCCTCGAAGACACTCCGGACTTCAGCGAAGAAGGACTGGACTGTGGCTGTGGCAGGATCATTGCGGTCCCAGAGCGGTGTGGCCCAAGACAAGGCCTTTCCTGAAAGAAGGCTCACTACGAACGCCACCTTAGACCGTTCTGTAGGAAACAAGTCTGACAACATCTCCATATGCAGGGAACACTGAGACAAAAATCCACGGCAGATTTTAGAGTCCCCATCAAATTTGTCCGGCAGGGACAAGCGGAGGCTAGGAGCGGCCACTCGCTGCGGAGGAGGTGCAGGAGCTGGCGGAGGAGATGGTTGCTGCTGTAGCAGAGGCAGAAGTTGCTGTAACGTGGCGGTCAACTGCGACAGCTGCTGTCCTTGTTGGGCAATTTGCTGTGATTGCTGAGCGACCACCGTGGTAAAGTCAGCGAGACTTGGCAGCGGCACCTCAGCGGGATCCATGGCCGGATCTACTGTCACGATTCGGCTTACAGGTAGTGGATCCTCTGTGTCAGCGAGGGATTGGCGTGGACCGTGCTGGTGGACCGGTTCTAAGAGGCTACTGGTGTTCACCAGAGCCCGCCGCAAAGCGGGATGGTCTTGCTGCGGCAGTAGCAACCAGGTCGTATCCACTAGCAACGGCTCAACCTCGCTGACTGCTGAGAAGGCGTGGGACAGAAGGACTAGGCAGAGGCAAGGTCAGACGTAGCAGAAGGTCGGGGGCAGGCGGCAAGGTTCGTAGTCAAGATGGATAGCAAGGGTTCAGGTAACACAGGCTTGGACAACACTAAACGCTTTCACTGGCACAAGGCAACAAGATCCGGCAAGGGAGTGCAGGGGCAGTGAGCAGATATAGTCTGGGAGCAGATGGAAGCCAATTAAGCTAATTGGGCCAGGCACCAATCATTGGTGCACTGGCCCTTTAAGTCTCAGAGAGCTGGCGCGCGCGCGCCCTAGAGAGCGGAGCCGCGCGCGCCAGCACATGACAGCAGAGGACCGGGACGGGTAAGTGACCTGGGATGCGACTCGCGAGCGGGCGCGTCCCGCTGTGCGAATCGCATCCCCGACGGCCATGTCAGAGCAGCGCTCCCGGTCAGCGGGACTGACCGGGGCGCTGCAGGGAGAGGGACGCCGTGAGCGCTCCGGGGAGGAGCGGGGACCCGGAGCGCTAGGCGTAACACATATCTATCTATCTCATATCCATCTATCCGGTGTGTTATCTATCTTGTCTCTTTATAGACTGTACCCGTCGCTCTGTTATGATGCAGAATGTTCTCCGCTCGTTCACGTCTTCTCTTTGATACAATGTAGCAGTGAATGTTGATATATTGTATATTCCGGAGGACCCCCATATCCCTCAGACTTTACCTTACATGAACCGCACATCCAGCGCCATAAGAGACGTTTACAGGAGGTGACAGGAGTGAGAGCCGCGTCCTGTCCGCCGCCAGCGCCTTAAATCTGTCTAGGGGACAATCTCGGTGTAAGGTGCGACGGTCTGCGGTCTATGACCAGAGCCGGAGCTGCCATGAGGCCACTGAGGCGGTCATCTCAGGCCCAGCCTCTGTAAAGGGGGCGCAGACGTGCCCCCCTTATTACCTCCAGGCAGGAAGGAGAGCGGACATCAGCAACCCCACCAGCAGAATAGTGAGTGCAGCTCTGGAGCTCACATGTATATACTGTATATAAGAGTCTTCCAACCAGGGTGCCTCCAGCATGCTGGGAGTTGTAGCTTTGCAACAGCTGGAGGCACTCTGGTTAGAAAACACTGTTGTATATGTGTGTATGTATGTGTGTATGTATGTGTGTATGTATGTATGTATGTGTGTGTATGTGTGTATGTGTGTGTGTATGTGTGTGTGTATGTGTGTATGTATGTGTGTATGTATGTGTGTATGTATGTGTGTATGTATGTGTGTATGTATGTATGTGTGTGTATGTATGTGTGTTTGTATGTGTGTGTATGTGTGTGTATGTATGTATGTGTGTATGTATGTGTGTATGTATGTGTGTGTATATGTATGTATGTGTGTATGTATGTGTGTATGTATGTATGTATGTATGTATGTGTGTATGTATGTATGTATGTGTGTGTGTGTATGTATGTATGTATGTATGTGTGTATGTATGTATGTGTGTATGTGTGTATATGTGTATGTATGTGTGTATGTATGTATGTATGTGTGTGTATGTATGTATGTGTGTATATGTGTATGTATGTGTGTATGTATGTATGTATGTGTGTGTATGTATGTGTGTATGTATGTATGTGTGTATGTGTGTATGTATGTGTGTGTATGTATGTGTGTATGTATGTGTGTGTATGTATGTGTGTATGTATGTGTGTGTATGTATGTATGTGTGTATGTATGTATGTGTGTATATGTGTATGTATGTGTGTATGTATGTATGTGTGTGTATGTATGTGTGTATGTATGTGTGTATGTTCCAGCATCATGTCCAAACGGCTAAAGATATTAGTGATTTAACCCTTACTCACCCCCATTTGCCAGGGTCGGGGTTTTTGTTTAAAGTCCCATACAAGTCTATGGGAATATATGTTACTGCATAACTTCCAAACGGCTGGAGATATTTCCATAATACTTGGTCACATGTTACTTATATGTCAAATAAAAATTATATAATAGTTAAATTAACCCCTAACCTACCCCCATATGTGAAGGATGGGGTTTTTGTTTTAAGTCCCAGTGAAGTATATAGGACTTTTAGTGCCTTACTCCACAAGATCCGCTCTGCATCTCCTGGTGAATACATCAGTCTGGCTGGCAAGCCACACCCTCCCTGCATTCCGTGCCCCATCTTGAAAAGGCATGGCCACCATCTAAGCCACACCCCTTTTATTTTCAGCTTACAATATCTTTACCACAATGCAGCCCCACTTGACGATGGCATATGAGGATTAGCTATGGGGTCAGGATATGAGGACGGGATATGAGGACGGGATATGAGGTCAGGATTTGACGATGGGATATGAGGATGAGATATGAGGTCGGGATATGAGGTCGGGATATGAGGTCGGGATATGAGGTCGGGATATGAGGACGGGATATGAGGACGGGATATGAGGACGGGATATGAGGTCGGGATTTGACGATGGGATATGAGGATGAGATATGAGGTCGGGATATGAGGTCGGGATATGAGGTCGGGATATGAGGACGGGATATGAGGACGGGATATGAGGACGGGATATGAGGACGGGATATGAGGACGGGATATGAGGACGGGATATGAGGACAGGATATGAGGACGGGATATGAGGACGGAATATGAGGATGGGATATGAGGACCAGATATGAGGACAGGATATGAGGACTGGATATGAGGACGGGATATGAGGACGGGATATGAGGACGGGATATGAGGACGGGATATGAGGACTGGACATGAGGACGGGATATGAGGACGGAATATGAGGATGGGATATGAGGTCAGGATTTGACGATGGGATATGAGGATGAGATATGAGGTCGGGATATGAGGTCGGGATATGAGGTCGGGATATGAGGTCGGGATATGAGGACGGGATATGAGGACGGGATATGAGGACGGGATATGAGGACGGGATATGAGGACAGGATATGAGGACGGGATATGAGGACAGGATATGAGGACAGGATATGAGGACAGGATATGAGGACAGGATATGAGGACGGGATATGAGGACGGAATATGAGGACGGGATATGAGGATGGGATATGAGGACCGGATATGAGGACGGGATATGAGGACAGGATATGAGGACTGGATATGAGGACGGGATATGAGGACGGGATATGAGGACGGGATATGAGGACGGGATATGAGGACTGGACATGAGGACGGGATATGAGGACGGAATATGAGGATGGGATATGAGGACGGGATATGAGGATGGGATATGAGGACCGGATATGAGGACGGAATATGAGGATGGGATATGAGGACTGGATATGAGGACGGAATATGAGGATGGGATATGAGGACGGGATATGAGGATGGGATATGAGGACGGGATATGAGGACTGGATATGAGGATGGGATATGAGGACAGGATATGAGGACGGGATATGAGGACGGGATATGAGGACGGGATATGAGGACTGGATATGAGGATGGGATCTGAGGACGGGATATGAGGACGGGATATGAGGACGGGATATGAGGACGGGATATGAGGACGGGATATGAGGACCGGACATGAGGACAGGATATGAGGACGGGATATGAGAACAGGATATGAGGACAGGATGTGAGACGGAATATGAGGATGGGATATGAGGACGGGATATGGAGATGGAATATGGGGACGGGATATAGGGACGGGATATTAGAACAGAATATGAGGACAGGATATGAGTACAGAATATGAGGACGGGATATGAGGTCGGGATATGAGGACAGGATATGAGGACGGGATATGAGGACAGAATATGAGGAGAGGATATGAGTACAGAATATGAGGACGGGATATGAGGTCGGGATATGAGGTCGGGATATGAGGACAGGATATGAGGACAGGATATGAGGACAGGATATGAGGACGGGATATGAGAACAGGACATGGGGTCAGTATATGAGGACGGGATATGAGGACAGGATATGGGGACGGAATATGGGGATGGGATGTGAGGTCGGGATTTGGGGATGGGATATGGGAACTTGATATGAGGTCGGAATATGAGGAGGGGATTTGGGGTCGGGATATCTGGAGGGGATATGGGGTCAGGATTTAAGGACGGGATGTAAGGACAAAAGCTTCCTCCTTTGTTGATTTTCCTCCCCCACAAGAACATGGTAGAACGCAGCGCCCGGTACTCAGCTAGTAATGGATATTAACGAGGGCGTAGTGCCCATACACCTCCCACTCACCTCCCCCAAGGAAGTCACTTACCTTAAAGGGTGGCAGGGCTGCAGTCCTGGCTTAGGCGTAACTGGGTCTGGCAGTAGCAGCCATGGTTCTTCTGTGCAGGTTGGTGGGTCAGGTGGCAGCGTGCGTGGAGCAGACAACAGAACACACACACAGAGAAGCTGCTCCACATATGGGGTGAAGGGAGAAGACGAAGCCATCTTGGCATCCCTCTCTACTCTCCTCCGAGTACACACGGCTAGGAAGAATCGGCACGGCCTGTCAGTGACCACGCTGACTAACATCCCCCTCCCCGGGTGTGTTACTTAGTGAATGTGGCACCGCTGTATCAGCCAGTGCTCCAGGGGTTTTATGCTAGGTATAAAATGACCTATTATTCAAGTCAAAATAAAGAAGACAATAGGAGCTCAGCCTCCCCCTTTATGTGGATAGAGAAGACAATAGGAGCTCCGCCCCCCCCTTTATGTAGATAGAGAAGACAATAGGAGCTCCGCCCCCCCTCCCTGTAGATAGAGAAGCCAATAGGAGCTCAGCCTCCCCCTCTCTTTGGAATAAACTCTTAAAAGGTCACAGAGCACGCCCAGAAGCCTTTCCCACTTATGTCTATGGGACAGCTTCAGTCAATTGTTGCCTATGCCCAGGGGGCTTGCAGTACAGAATATCGGTGAATGCTGGTAACCCCTTCTCGCCCTAGAATGTATAATCACAGCTGGAATACGTTAGGACGTATATTTATGTCCCACCATTTTAACGCTCCATGAAATAGTAATAGGGGTCTGTAGATGAAAAATGTAAAGAGTTACAGATTTCAAAAGCAAAGAGGAAAAACCAAAAAGGCAAAATGGGATAAAAAAAAATTGCCTGGTCATTAACACCAAAGCAACGCCACGTTGTTTAAGGATTAAAAATAATGTGCAAAAAGTAAGATAAAAAATAAATAACATAGAAAGCAACTGGAAATAAAAAATTAACATGTTTCAGTAACTGAGTCTGATTGGTAAAAAAATAAATAAAAAAAAATAGGTGATACTGTTGCAAAACTACAACTCCCAGCATGCCCGGACAGCCGTTGGCTGTCCGGGCGTGCTGGGAGTTGTAGTTTTGCAACAACTGGAGACACACTGTTTGGAAAACACTGCTTTAAAGGGGTACTTCGGTTTGCAAATAAAAAAAATTTAAATCAACTAGTACCAGAAAGTTAAACAGATGACACACATGGATGACACAGGGAGATGTAAGTTATACACTCACCATATTGTCTTTGGTGGTAGAGTACAGGCAATCTCCAGTAATCGTGTGTGTTTGTGTGTGTGTGTGTGTGTGTGTGCAGCATAAATCCAGAGAGGAAAGGATTACAGAGCAGGCTGCCAGGCTCCTGAGAGCAGTGAGTCAGCAGAGGGAGGGAGGGGGAAGAGTCATCACAGCGCAGGCAAGAGAAGGACATGCCCCCTCCTTTTGACAAGATGGAAAAGACAGTGAGCAGTTGTAATATGCTATTTTTTTGGTGAAATATGTGTGACAGAGACATAAAATACATGTACATGATCAGGATGAGGTACTGAGTAACATATAACAGGTTTTTTTTTTGGTGGGATCTGACAGGTTCACTTTAACCCCTTAACGACGCAGGACGTATATTTACGTCCTGCTCCGGCTCCCGCGATATGAAGCGGGATCGCCCCGCGATCCCGCATCATATCGCGTCGGTCCCGGCGCTCATCAACGGCCGGGACCTGCGGCTAATACCACACATCGCCGATTGCGGCGATGTGCGGTATTAACCCTTTAGAAGCGGCAGTCAAAGCTGACCGCCGCTTCTAAAGTGAAAGTGAAAGTGACCCGGCTGCTCAGTCGGGCTGTTCGGGACCGCTGCGGTGAAATCGCGGCGTCCCGAACAGCTGACAGGACACCGGGAGGGCCCTTACCTGCCTCCTCGGTGTCCGATCGGCGAATGACTGCTCCGTGCCTGAGATCCAGGCAGGAGCTGTCAAGCGCCGATAATGCTGATCACAGGCGTGTTAATACACACCAGTGATCAGCATAGGAGATCAGTGTGTGCAGTGTTATAGGTCCCTATGGGATAACAATGATCAGTATAAGAGATCAGTGTGTGCAGTGTTATAGGTCCCTATGGGACCTATAACACTGCAAATAAATTTTTTAAAAAAAGTGTTAATAAAGGTCATTTAACCCCTTCCCTAATAAAAGTTTGAATCACCCCCCTTAAATAAAACATTGTAAAAAAAAAAAAAAATAAACATGTGGTATCGCCGCGTGCGTAAATGTCCGAACTATAAAAATATATCATTAATTAAACCGCACGGTCAATGGCGTACGCGCAAAAAAATTCCAAAGTCCAAAAAAGCGTATTTTGGTCACTTTTTATACCATTAAATAATGAATAGAAAGTGATCAAAAAGTCCGATCAAAACAAAAATCATACCGTTAAAAACTTCAGATCACGGCGCAAAAAATGAGTCCTCATACCGCCCTGTACGTGGAAAAATAAAAAAGTTATAGGGGTCAGAATATGACATTTTTAAACGTATAATTTTTCCTGCATGTAGTTATGATTTTTTCCAGAAGTGCGACAAAATCAAACCTATATAAGTAGGGGATCATTTTAACCGTATGGACCTACAGAATAATGATAAGGTGTAATTTTTACCGAAATATGCACTGCGTAGAAACGGAAGCCCCCAAAAGTTACAAAATGGCGTTTTTTCTTCGATTTTGTCGCACAATGATTTTTTTTCCGTTTCGCCATGCATTTTGGGTAAAATACTAATGTCACTGCAAAGTAGAATTGGTGACGCAAAAAATAAGCCATAATATGGATCTTTAGGTGGAAAATTGAAAGGGTTATGATTTTTAAAAGGTAAGGAGGAAAAAACGAAAGTGCAAAAACGGAAAAACCCTGAGTCCTTAAGGGGTTAAAGGGGAACTCCAGTGGAAAACAATGTTTTTTTCAACTGGCTCCAGTAAATTAAACAGATTTGTAAATCACTTCTAAATAAGAATCTTAACCCTTCCAGTACTTATCAGCTGCTGTATGCTCCAGAGGAAGTTGTATAGTTCTTTCCAGTCTGACCACTGTGCTCTCTGCTGACACCTCTGTCCGTATTAGGAACTTCCCATAGTAAACCTCTCCTGCTCTGGACAGTTCCTGACATGGACAGAGGTGTCAGCAGAGAGCACTGTGGTCAGACTGGAAAGAACTACACAACTTCCTGTGGAGCATACAGCAGACGTAATTTACAAATCTGTATAACTATAACTTTCATTTTTTTCTGCTTCGGAGTACCCCTTTAAACCAGGAAAATGTCATCATGTAGACGATTGAACCTTGCGCTTTATTTGTGACATTTTTTTATTTTATTTTATTTATTTACATTTTTTTTTTATTCTAGAAATCGGAATGTAAAACATTTCCATCTGCTAAAACTGATTAAAATCCAGGGATCTGCTTGTAAATCAGTGAAATCTGCAATTATTCCTCTTACATAACCGTGTCAGGCGCCTCCATCCATTTGTAAATAAATTATATATCACATCCCGTACGCATACAGACACCGTACAATTATACGTATGGGAGCGGAGGGGGCGACTCCGGGGCTTACAATTCAATGCAGCCGGGAGACCTCCCTCCGAAATTGGCAAATCTCTGCGTGTCAGCCGGAGCGCGGCGACTTGACAGGCACATGGAGCGGTGACAATTAACGGCGAGGATTATACCGCGCACACGTCGCGCGCTGAATCGTAGCTCTCGGCTGCTTTGTTTAGACTGAATTAGGGACATATTAGGGCATTTTAGTTGGTTGTATGGACAGCGTGCGGTACGTTTCCTGACCTCTGGGGGGCTCCACCGGCCTGAGACGGAACCTATAGAGCAACAGCGCAAAATAACGAGGCACCTGAGATTCCGGGGGATTCGCTTGAGTTAATGATTCTTTTTAATCAAAAATGTTCTGATCTCTACCTGACAAAGCTTATGGTGAAACTGGGAGAACATTATAGAATCATTGATTATATCCCTGCCCAAGACCACCAGGGGCATTACTTAAAAATAAAACAGTACACTGCCTAAGACCACCAGGGGCATTACTAAAAAATAAAACAGTACACTGCCTAAGACCACCAGGGGCATTACTAAAAAATAAAACAGTACACTGCCCAAGACCACCAGGGGCATTAACAAAAGATAAGACAGTACGCTGCCTAAGACCACCAGGGACATTAACAAAAAATAAAACAGTACACTGCCCAAGACCACCAGGGGCATTACCAAAAAATAAAACAGTACACTGCCCAAGACCACCAGGGGCATTACCAAAAAATAAAACAGTACACTGCCCAAGACCACCAGGGGCATTACTAAAAAATAAAACAGTACACTGCCTAAGACCACCAGGGGCATTACCAAAAATTAAAACAGTACATTGCCCAAGACCACCAGGGGCATTAACAAAAAATAAAACAGTGCACTGCCTAAGATCACCAGGGGCATTAACAAAAAAATAAGACAGTGCACTGCCTAAGACCACCAGGGGCATTACTAAAAAATAAAACAGTACACTGCCTAAGACCACCAGGGGCATTACTAAAAAATAAAACAGTACACTGCCTAAGACCACCAGGGGCATTAACAAAAAATAAAACAGTACACTGCCTAAGACCACCAGGGGCATTAACAAAAGATAAGACAGTACACTGCCTAAGACCACCAGGGACATTAACAAAAAATAAAACAGTACACTGCCTAAGACCACCAGGGGCATAAACAAAAAATAAAACAGTTCACTGCCTAAGACCACCAGGGGCATTAACAAAATTAAAACAATACACTGCCTAAGACCACCAGGGGCATTAACAAAAGATGAGACAGTACACTGCCTAAGACCACCAGGGGCATTAACAAAAAATAAAACAGTACACTGCCTAAGACCACCAGGGGCATTACCAAAAAATAAAACAGTACACTGCCTAAGACCACCAGGGACATTAACAAAAAATAAAACAGTACACTGCCTAAGACCACCAGGGGCATTACCAAAAAATAAAACAGTACACTGCCTAAGACCACCAGGGACATTAACAAAAAATAAAACAGTACACTGCCTAAGACCACCAGGGGCATTACCAAAAAATAAAACAGTGCACTGCCTAAGACCACCAGGGGCATTACCAAAAAATAAAACAGTACACTGCCTAAGACCACCAGGGGCATTACCAAAATATAAAACAGTGCCCTGCCTAAGACCACCAGGGGCATTACCAAAATATAAAACAGTGCCCTGCCTAAGACCACCAGAGACATTACTAAAAAAATAAAACAGTATACTGCCTAAGACCACCAGGGGCATTAACAAAAAATAAAACAGTATACTGCCTAAGACCACCAGGGGCATTACCAAAAAATAAAACAGTACACTGCCTAAGACCACCAGGGGCATTACCAAAATATAAAACAGTGCCCTGCCTAAGACCACCAGGGGCATTACTAAAAAATAAAACAGTACACTGCCTAAGACCACCAGGGACATTAACAAAAAATAAAACAGTACACTGCCTAAGACCACCAGGGGCATTACTAAAAAACAAGTGCACTGCCTAAGACCACCAGGGGCATTACCAAAAAAACAGTGCACTGTCTAAGACCACCAGGAGCATTACCAAAGAAATGCACTGCCTAAGATCACCAGGGGCATTACTAAAAATTGTGTGCTGTCTAGGACCGCCAGGGGCATTACCAATAACTAATTTACTGCTGTAGACCACACAGGACTTTACCAATAAGTTCTTCACTGCCCTAAATCACTAAAGACTTTACTAACATCCCCTTCATTCATTGCCCAAGACCACCAGGGACCTCACCAATAAATCCTTTATTGTCCAATATCCCCAGACACTTAAACAATATCTACTTGAATGCCCACAACCATCAGAGAATTTACAGATAATTTCTTCACTGTCCTAGACCACCAGGGACATTATCAATAACTAGTTCACTGCTCAAGACCACCAGGGACATTATCAATAACTAGTTCACTGCTCAAGACCACCAGGGACATTATCAATAACTAGTTCACTGCTCACGACCACCAGGGACATTATCAATAACTAGTTCACTGCTCAAGACCACCAGGGACATTATCAATAACTAGTTCACTGTCCAAGACCACCAGCGACATTATCAATCACTAGTTCACTGATCAAGACCACCAGGGACATTATCAATAAATAGTTCACTGCTCAAGACCACCAGGGACATTATCAATAACTAGTTCACTGTCCAAAACCACCAGGGACATTATCAATAACTATTTAACTGCCAAGACCAATTACTACTTCCCAGCTCTAAAACACCAGGGACTTTACTGACCCCCCCCCCCCCCCCTTTACTGCTCAAGATGCCCAGACACTTTACCAATAACTCATTCAATGCCCAAGATCACCCACCAGAGGATTTACAGATCATTTCTTGACTGTCCTAGACCACAAAGGACATTACCAATTGCTAGCTCACTGCCCAAGACCACCAGGGACATTACCAGAAAATCATTTACTATCTTAGACCACAAGGGGCATTACCAATAACTAGTTCACAGTTTAAGACCACCAGGGACATTACCAATACATAATTTACTGCCCAAGACAACAAGGACATGATTAATAACTCATTCACTGCCCAAAACCACCAGGGCTTTACCAATAAACAATTCACTGCCCAAGACCACCAGGGCTTTACCAATACATAATTCACTGCCCAAGACCACCAGGGCTTTACCAATAAATAATTCACTGCCCAAGACCACCAGGGACATTACCAATAACAGTTCACTGTCCAAGACCACCAGGGACATTACCAATAAATAATTTACTGCCCAAGACAACAAGGACATGACTAATAACTCATTCACTGCCCAAGACCACCAGGGCTTTACCAATAAATAATTCACTGCCCAAGACCACCAGGGCTTTACCAATAAATAATTCACTGCCCAAGACCACCAGGGACATTACCAATAACAGTTCACTGTCCATGACCACCATGGATATCACCAATAAATAATTTACTGCTGAAGATGACATAACCAATAGCTAATTCACTGCCCAAGACCACCAGGCACATTACCAGTAATAATTCACTGTCCAAGACCACAAGGGACATTACTAATAACTGGTTCACTGCCCAAGATTAGCAGGGACATTCCCAGTAAATAATTCACTCTCCTAGATCACAAGGGACATTACCAATAACTAATTCACTGTCCAAGACCACCAGGGTCATTGCCAATAAATAATTTACTGCTGAAGATGACAAGGACATAACCAATATTTCATTTACTGCCCAAGACCACCAGGGCTTTACCAATAAATAATTCACTGTCCAAGACCACAAGGGACATTACCAATAGCTAGTTCACTGCCCAAGACCACCAGGGACATTACCAATAACTAATTCACTGTCCAAGACCACCAGGGACATTACCAATAAATAATTTACTGCCCAAGATTACAAGGACACAACCAATAACTCATTCACTGCCCAAGACCACCAGGGCTTTACTAATAAATAATTAACTGTCCAATACCACAAGGGACATTACCAATAGCTAGTTCACTGCCCAAGACCACCAGGGACATTGCCAATAACTAGTTCACTGCCCAAGACTTTCAGGGGCATTACCAATAACTAGTTCACTGCTCAAGACCACCAGGGACATTACCAATAACTTGTTTATGGCTCAGTACCATCAGGGACTTCATCAACAACTCATTCACTGCTTTAGATCACCAGGGAATCAACCATCACTCCATTAATGCTCTAGGGGCTTTATTAACAAGAGATTTTGCAATAGCATGGGGGTCTGTATGGATAGGAAGCTCCTGGACCCCATTAAAAACTATTCATGTTCAATTATAGCCCTGCCCAAGCTTCTCGAGTAAAGTAGTCCCTGTATGGTGAACTGTTTCCTGGAGGCACGTAATCACGTATCTACATTACTGTCACTGATCATTTGCTATTGATATAAATCACACGCTAAACCCAGTCATGTCTCCTGCACGGTAAGCGATACAAAGTGAGACGTCACCGTACATTGAAGAATATTTGAGCAGTGTTATTAACATTTGATTTTGGCTCCGGATCCAAAACCGATCAGGGATTTAACACAAAAAGAAGTGTATGTGCACTCACCATATGGTACTTGTCACTGTGTTCCAAGGTCCGGGTCACCACCCACATTGGCCGCTGAGGTTGACTGCATACTCCATACAGGTGAATTTTTCCGTTCAGTGTGCCCTCCCCTTTCCGCCTTTTCCACCCCGATTGGGTCACGGGTGCCTGGATCTCAGCGTGGACGCATGATGGTAGCGCTCAGAGGCAACGCCGGCAGTTTTGCACGTGAGTGCGTGCTTCTTCCAGCCTCGAGGCCAGAAGAAGCACGCACTCACGTGCGAAACTGCCGGCGGTGAGTGCACATACACTTCTTTTTGTGTTTTTTGTTGATACTTTACCTTTAGTATATGCACCCCGCAGGAGTCACCACCCACATTGGCCGCTGAGGTTGACTGCATACTCCATACAGGTGAATTTTACCGTTCAGTGTGCCCTCCCCTTTGCGCCTTTTCCACCCGATCGGGTCACAGGTGGCTGGATCTCAGCGTGGACGCATGATGGTAGCGCTCAGAGGCAACGCCGGCAGTTTTGCACGTGAGTGCGTGCTTCTTCCGGCCTCGAGACCGGAAGAAGCACGCACTCACGTGCGAAACTGCCGGCGGTGAGTGCACATACACTTCTTTTTGTTTTTTTGTCGATACTTTACCTTTAGTATGTGCACCCCGCAGGAGTCACCACTCACATTGGCCGCTGAGGTTGACTGCATACTCCATACAGGTGAATATTTCCGTTCAGTGTGCCCTCCCCTTTCCGCCTTTTCCATCCCAATCGGGTCACGGATGGCTGGATCTCAGCGTGGAGGCATGATGGTAGCACTCAGAGGCAACGCCGGCAGTTTCGCACGTGAGTGCGTGCTTCTTCCGGCCTCGAGGCCGGAAGAAGCACGCACTCACGTGCGAAACTACCATCGGTGAGTGCACATACACTTCTTTTTGTGTTATTTGTCGATACTTTACCTTTAGTATATGCACCCCGCAGGAGTCACCACTCACATTGGCCGCTGAGGTTGACTGCATACTCCATACAGGTGAATATTTCCGTTCAGTGTGCCCTCCCCTTTCCGCCTTTTCCACCCCAATCGGGTCACGGGTGGCTGGATCTCAGCGTGGAGGCATGATGGTAGCGCTCAGAGGCAACGCCGGCAGTTTCGCACGTGAGTGCGTGCTTCTTCCGGCCTCGAGGCCGGAAGAAGCACGCACTCACGTGCGAAACTACCATCGGTGAGTGCACATACACTTCTTTTTGTGTTATTTGTCGATACTTTACCTTTAGTATATGCAGGAGTCACCACCCACATTGGCCGCTGAGGCATACTCCATACAGGTGAATTTTTCTGTTCAGTGTGCCGTCCCCTTTCGGCCTTTTGCACCCCGATTGGGGATTTGTTTACATGAAGAATAAAGAAATAGTGTGCGATATCTAATTGGGGGTATGCATTTCTTGCCTGGCACTTCCATAAGACGCCGCCTGACAGCTGTCTGGGGGTAACACTAGCCCCTCACACAAATAAGCGTGGCTTCGGGGGGTGGGGGGCATTGTGTAGTGAGGGGGGCTCCCGCCTTCATTCCTGACAAGCGCCATTGTTTCTTATTTTCTTTCATCTGGAAGAAAAGAGACATTTAGTTTCCTTTGAAGAGACCCCTCGGAGCACAGGAGAAGAGAGATTACATCGGAAACGGCATCTAGGAAAGCGCGCTGATACGATCTGGCAGCACAAATCACCTCCAGGTATCATTTCTGTAAATCCTTTTATATTCCGCTTGAAACATTTACCGCTGAAAGTTTATCAGGTTCTCTTCATACTTTCCAAAATCAAATCAAAAACTTCAGAAAGATTTTCATCAAGTGGTTCGGCTCAAGAAATCCTCACATCTACAGTGTATAAAGAGCGCGTCACGGATCACCGCCATTGACCTTCTCCATGGCTACATGTCCACCTCATCTCTTGTGTATATAGAACTGAGCTGCTCCAACATGTAATGGCAATGGCCAGAATGGGCGTCACTGACCTGCCATGTCTTTAGAGCTCTGTCTAGGATTTTCTCGCTCTTGTGATAAATATTTAGATAATTATCCTAAGCCTCGTATCAAAATACCCCATTCTTAAAGGAGATGTCCAGTGCTGTAAAATGTATCCCCTATCCTAAGGATAGGGGATAAGTTTCAGATCATGGGGGGTCCAACCACTGGAGGCCCCCGTGATCTCCTGTACGGGGCCCCGGTAGCCTGTGGGAAGGGGGCGTATTGACCACCACACGAAGCGGTGGCTGACACGCCCCCTCAATACAACTCTAAGTCAGAGCTGGAGTGCTGACTTTGGCTATCTCCGGCTCTGCCATAGCGATGTATTGAAGGGGCGTGTCAGCCGTTGCTTTGTGCGGTGGTTGACATCCGCTGTCTAGACCGCGAGCCAGGGCCCCGTACAGGAGATCGTGGGGGGCCCCAGCGGTCGGACCCCTGTGATCTGAAACTCATCCCCTATCCTTAGTATAGGGGATACGTTTTTCAGCACTGGACTACCCCTTTAAATTGTTCACATGCATGAAAGTTTTGTCACAATCAGAAAACAATAAAGGGGTACTCCACCCCTAGACATCTTATCCCCTATCCAAAGGATAGGGGATAAGATGTCTGATTGCAGGGGTCCCGCCGCTGGGGACCCCCACGGTCTTGGCTGCGGCACCTCAAATATCTGGTGCACGGAGCGAACTTCGATTCGTGCCGGATGACTGGGGGCAGAGGGACTCGTGATGTCACGGTCACGCCCCGCTCATGACCTCATGGCCTGCTCATAACGTCACGGCCACGCCCCTTCAAAGCAAGTCTATGGGAGGGGGCATGACGTCCGTCACGCCCCCTCCCATAGACTTGCTTTGAGGGGACGGGGCGTGACGTCACACAGGGGTGGAGTCGTGACGTCACGGACTGGGTGCCGCATGCTATATTGCAGGGGTCCCAAGCGGCGGGACCCCCGCGATCAGACGTCTTATCCCCTATCCTTTGGATAGGGGATAAGATGTCTAGGGGTTGAGTACCCCTTTAAAGGAAAAATTTCTGGACATCAACAGGATTAGCTAACTTCTTTATAGTTAAAGACTTTATAGACTTCCTACTGCATCTCCTGGACTACATGGACTGCAATGAGAAGTCCCTTTTAGTTTGGCCTTCCTATACATAAGGAGAAGCAGTCCTGCAGTGTGGGACACTAGACCCCCACCCCCACCACCACCATTTCATAGAGAGCAAACATCCATAAAGTCTTCCAATCATCTCAAGACGTTCTGTAGTGTTAGCCGAGTGATATCCTGACAACCAAAGAATAGAGCGCGCAGCCCAGGAAGGATATGCAAAGGCTGTGTTTAATGGCATCATAAAGGCCTGTACAGAGAGCGCTCGTGTGGAGAGCGTGAAACGTGTCACTCTGATTACATTACATTCAGCCTTGAATATGTTTCCTTGAGATACGATTTTCCTTGGCTTGGCGCCTGCTATGAAGTTTTGATTCCCTGTATAAGGCCGATGATAACTGTTATTTTCCTGTAAGCAACTTTGACAAATGAGCTATTGTTTTTTGTGACAGATCCCGGAGATTCTGAGCTTTGCAGGAAAATGTGCTTCTTATCTGCTGCTGAATGGCAAAAAAAATGGGATTTAAATCACTGGAAAATAAAAGTAATAATATATTAATCTGTGACTGAAAGAATCAGGTTGGTTTTGTTAAAATGGAGAAACAGAGATCTGAGAAAAATGTGTTTTCTGAGCTATTGAAACCCCTATGAGCTACAGAAGGTGTACGGAAAAACAGGGCATGCCCTAATGGAGTAAAAGAAATGCCCCAATACAGTGCCAGAGATGCCCCAGTATAGTGCCAGAGATGCCCCAATACAGTGCCAGAGATGCCCCAGTATAGTGCCAGAGATGCCCCAATACAGTGCCAGAGATGCCCCAGTATAGTGCCAGAGAAGCCCCATACAGTGCCAGAGATGCCCCATAGAGTGCCAAAGAAGCCCCATAGAGTGCCAGATATACCCCAGTATAGTGCCAGAGATACCCCAGTATAGTGCCAGAGATGCTCCAGTATAGTGCCAGAGATGCTCCAGTATAGTGCCAGAGATGCTCCAGTATAGTGCCAGAGATGCCCCATACAGTGTCATAGATGCCCCATACATTGCCAGAGATGCCCCAGTATAGTGCCAGATGTATGTGACAGGAGCAATATTTCTGTAATTATGGGACCTATTAGACGGCCCAAGCCACTGTGTGATCCCATTCATCGGCTCTCGTTTAAAGAGCCTATGGCTGCTCTTAGTCCTTAATATGTAAATGAGACTTAAAGGAGATCTCCAGTGAAAAATAACATCCCCTATCCACAGGATAAGGGATAAGTAGCTGACCGCATGGGGGTCCAACCATCATCAGCACTCCCATAGAAATGAATAGAGCGTGTGCCTTCTACCGTTATACGACACGCGCTCCTCACTGAGAGCGATCGAACCCCCGGGATCAGCTACTTATCCCCTATCCTTTGTATAGGGGGATAAGTTCATTTTCACCAGAATACTCCTGTAAGTGCCCAGGGGGTGATCCCCAGCACAGGAAGAGCCCTGAGTTGGCACTGAGTTATAAGATGTTTTGTTAAGATATATATATATATATATATATATATATATATATATATACATATATATATATATATATATATATATATATATATATATATATATATATATATATGAGACGCAAGTGCCCATGCCCCGGGTTTCCCGGCATGGGAGGAGCCCGATGTTAGACAATCCCTCTTATTTCCCACCCCTGTGCCCACCTGAATACGTTTCCCAACTTGCAGTGGATACAGAAGCTCTTCCCGTGCTGGGGAACACCCCCCTGGGCACTATTTACACATTAACAAAAAAAAGTATATGTTGGATGGAAAGAAATATGGAGATAAAAAGGTATGTCTAATGAGAAGCCCAATCTGGACAATTCCTTACTGCTAATTGGTCGGCGTTATTGAAAATGTACCCCCTCTCCGCAGGATAAGGGAAAACTATCAGATAGCCAGGGGTCCGATCATTAGAATCCCAGAATGCCGAGCTCAGAGAAGGGGGTCCCAGGGGTCTCTGCTCATCTGCTAGCTAGGTAAACTGGTATTCACACAAGGTCAGCTGGCCAGAACTTAATGGGTGGGGAGAGATGAGAAGGAAGCCTTGATTTACCATTGAGGAATCATTTAGATCAGGGGTCCTCAAACTACGGCCCGCCGGTTGTTTTTGCCTTAGGACATCCCTGTGTTCCGAAAGATGCTTTCGGAACACAAGGATGCCTCTGAAGTCCCTGCAGCCCGCGTTTACTTTAAAAACGCGGGGACCGCCGGGAGCAGGCGCACGCAGCGACGTCACTGACGTCCCATGCGTGCGCCCATGGCAACCGAGCGCGGAGCAGAAGAGAAGAAGCAAGGACACGCGCGCTGGTAGTAGGTAAGTGTTTACCAGCGGCGCATCCCTTCGGTGTTCTGACCACCGATCCTCCGCTCCTGCTATGGCCGGAGCGGTGGTTGGAACACTGAAATGGGGCAGTACACAGGCATACAGCCTCCAGCCATACTTTATAGCTGGAGGCTGTATGCCTGTGGGGGAACTATACTGCACACCTAATGTGGGGGAACTATACTGCCAGCCTAATGTGGGGGAACTATACTGCCAGCCTAATGTGGGGGAACTATACTGCACCTAATGTGGGGGAACTATACTGCACCTAATGTGGGGGAACTATACTGCACCTAATGTGGGGGGACTATACTGCCAACCTAATGTGGGGGAACATACAGCACCTAATGTGGGGGAACTATACTGCCAGCCTAATGTGGGGGAACTATACTGCACCTAGTGTGGGGGAACTATACTGCACCTAATGTGGGGGAACTATACTGCACCTAATGTGGGGGGACTATACTGCCAACCTAATGTGGGGGAACATACAGCACCTAATGTGGGGGAACTATACTGCCAACGAAATTTGGGGGACTATACTGCCAGCCTAATGTGGGGGAACATACTGCCAGCCTAATGTGGGGGAACATACTGCCAGCCTAATGTGGGGGAACATACTGCCAGCCTAATGTGGGGGACTATATTGCCTAATGTGGGGGAACTATACTGCCAACCTAATGTGGGGGAACTATACTGCCAGCCTAATGTGGGGGGACTATACTGCCAACCTAATGTGGGGGAACTATACTGCCAACGTAATTTGGGGGACTATACTGCCAGCCTAATGTGGGGGAACATACTGCCAACCTAATGTGGGGGAACTATACTGCCAACCTTGTGGGGAGAATTATACTGCCAGCCTAATGTGGGGGACTATACTGCACCTAATGTGGGGGGACTATACTACCAACCTAATGTGGGGGGACTATACTGCCAGCCTAATGTGGGGGACTATACTGCACCTAATGTGGGGGGACTATACTACCAACCTAATGTGGGGGAACATACAGCACCTAATGTGGGGGAACATACTGCCAGCCTAATGTGGGGGACTATATTGCCTAATGTGGGGGGACTATACTACCAACCTAATGTGGGGGACTATATTGCACCTAATGTGGGGGACTATATTGCACCTAATGTGGGGGAACATACTGCCAGCCTAATGTGGGGGACTATATTGCACCTAATGGGGGGGAACTATACTGCCAGCCTAATGTGGGGGACTATATTGCACCTAATGTGGGGGAACTATACTGCCAGCTTAATGTGGGGGACTATATTGCACCTAATGTGGGGGAACTATACTGCCAGCCTAATGTGGGGGACTATATTGCACCTAATGTGGAGGAACATACTGCCAACGTAATGTGGGGGACTATATTGCACCTAATGTGGGGGACTATATTGCACCTAATGTGGGGGAACATACTGCAAGCCTAATGTGGGGGACTATATTGTACCCAATGTGGGGGAACTATACTGCCAGCCTAATGTGGGGGACTATATTGCACCTAATGTGGGGGAACTATACTGCCAGCCTAATGTGGTGGACTATATTGCACCTAATGTGGGGGAACTATACTGCCAGCCTAATGGGGGGGACTATATTGCACCTAATGTGGAGGAACATACTGCCAACGTAATGTGGGGGACTATATTGCACTTAATGTGGGGGACTATATTGCACCTAATGTGGGGGAACATACTGCAAGCCTAATGTGGGGGACTATATTGTACCTAATGTGGGGGACTATATTGCACCTAATGTGGGGGACTATACTGCCAGCCTAATGTGGGGGACTATATTGCACCTAATGTGGGGGACTATATTGCACCTAATGTGGGGGAACATACTGCAAGCCTAATGTGGGGGACTATATTGTACCTAATGTGGGGGAACTATACTGCCAGCCTAATATGGGGGACTATATTGCACCTAATGTGGGGGAACTATACTGCCAGCCTAATGTGGGGGACTACATTGCACCTAATGTGGGGGAACTATACTGCCAGCCTAATGTGGGGGACTATATTGCACCTAATGTGGAGGAACATACTGCCAACGTAATGTGGGGGACTATATTGCACTTAATGTGGGGGACTATATTGCACCTAATGTGGGGGAACATACTGCAAGCCTAATGTGGGGGACTATATTGTACCTAATGTGGGGGAACTATACTGCCAGCATAATGTGGGGGACTATATTGCACCTAATGTGGGGGACTATATTGCACCTAATGTGGGGGAACTATACTGCCAGCCTAATGTGGGGGACTATATTGCACCTAATGTGGGGGAACATACTGCCAACGTAATGTGGGGGACTATATTGCACCTAATGTGGGGGACTATATTGCACCTAATGTGGGGGAACTATACTGCACCTAATGTTGGGGGGAACTACAACCTAATGTGGGTGAACTATGCTGCACCTAATGTGGGGGGGAACTACAACCTAATGTGGGGGAACTATACTGCCAACCTAATGTGGGGGACTATATTGCACCTAATGTGGGGGAACTATACTGCCAGCCTAATGTGGGGGACTATATTGCACCTAATGTGGGGGAACATACTGCCAACGTAATGTGGGGGACTATATTGCACCTAATGTGGGGGACTATATTGCACCTAATGTGGGGGAACTATACTGCACCTAATGTTGGGGGGAACTACAACCTAATGTGGGTGAACTATGCTGCACCTAATGTGGGGGGGAACTACAACCTAATGTGGGGGAACTATACTGCCAACCTAATGTGGGGGAATTGTACTGCACCTAATGTGGGGGAATTGTACTGCACCTAATGTGGGGGAACTGTACTGCCAACCCTAATGTGGGGGAACTGTACTGCCAACCCAAATGTGGGGGAACTACAGCCTAATGTGGGGAGATCTATACTGCCAACCTAATGTGGGGGGAACTGTGCTGTGTACTTAAAGTGGTAGTCCACTAATAAGATATATAAGTGTGCATAGGAATTTATTCATGTTTTGTTATCTATAGTCCGGCCCTCCAACGGTCTGAGGGACCGTGAACTGGCCCCCCGTTTAAAAAGTTTGAGGACCCCTGATTTAGATCATGATTAGCAGGCAGCCTGGCTGACAGATTGAGGGTACAGAGCCCGGACTCTCTCCTGCACAGACTACATGTGAACTAAATAACCAGTATAAACTAAAGTAAGGAGCTATCCATGGTGCTGACACCTACAAGTAATCCTCCCCATACTAAAGACTGATATTACCTGTTTAAAAATTACCTGAATAACAAAATTGTATTTAAATAAAACTATATTCCCAAGACATATCATGTTATAACACACTGTCCTGGCCTCAGTATGTTCTTGCTTGAAATACCCCTGACAGGAAGTTGTGTAATCCTCTCATTGTCAGTGTGGTGTTGTCTCAGCAGCTCCCTGGCTCCTCCCTCTCCTGAAAGGAAGTTGTGTAGTCTTCTTATTGTCAGTGTGGTGTTGTCTACAGTTCCCCAGCTCCTCCCTCTCTCCTGACAGGAAGTTGTGTAATCCTATCATTGTCAGTGTGGTGTTGTCTCAACAGCTCCCCGGCTCCTCCTTCTCTCCTGAAAGGAAATTGTGTAGTCTTCTTATTGTCAGTGTGGTGTTGTCTCAACAGCTCCCCAGCTCCTTCCTGTCTCCTGACAGGAAGTTGTGTACTCCTATCATTGTCAGTGTGGTGTTGTCTCAACAGCTCCCCGGCTCCTCCCTCTCTCCTGAAAGGAAGTTGTGTAGTCTTCTTATTGTCAGTGTGGTGTTGTCTCAGCAGCTCCCCGGCTTCTCCCTCTCTCCTGAGAAAACACTCTGTTTTGTTTTCAAATTCTCTGCTGTCTCAGCAGGCGTGGTTGGATTTTGTCTAGCCCCACCCCCCAGAGTGATGTCATCATCTCTGACCAGCCCCTGCAGCCTATATCGCCATCTCTTTCTCATATACACATATAACTTTTAAGGGACATGCTGCAAAAATGACGCTATTTTACCATTATGCAAATTGTGGTAAAAACACATTGGCTCTAATATACTATTGTTAACCCAAACTTTTTTGTCAAGTTGTGCGCAAAAACAGGTTGGCTTTGATTTACCAATCTGTCTGAAAAAGAAACTGGAGTGATTTTCCCAAGCTACCAATCACGGCTCAGCTTTCATTTTACCAGATATAAAACATGAGCTGTGATTGGTTGCTTGGAAAAATCACTCCAGTTTCTGTCTCAGATAGATTAATAGGTCCATTGTGTCTGCGCTATAATGTGTGGGTCAATGTGTCAAAATAAACCTACATACCTGACAAAACCGAAAAGGGTGTGTGGTCGGTCATAAATGGGGCTGTTCACACGGGGCGGATCCGCAGCGCATTTCACGTTACGGATGCGCCGACGGCGCATCCGCAGCGTGAAATACGCTGCGGATGCGCCCTGCGTGACCTTGCCCTAAAAGAGTCGGAATTTTGGTTGCCATTTTGGAAAGAAATTGCTGCAAAATAGCTGTAAAGCCGCACCATGTGAACACAGCCTGAGGCTAGGAGCACACGATGCAGATACGCTGACGTGGATCCAGCTGGAAGGAGAAATTTTCCTTCCAGCTGGATCAACTTCTGCCTTTGGAACATTTTCTGCTGCAAAAAACCTTCAGCGTATCTGCGGCATGTGTTCCTAGCCTAGGGCTGTGTTCAAATATTGGGGCTTTACAGCTTTTTTTTTGCAGCAATTACACTATTTTAAGCTATTTTACCTTGATTATGCCACAGGCAGAGGAACAGACAGGGAATGCTTACAGCAGGTGCTGTAATCTCACATATTTTTGGTGATTTTAGAACTGGGGCAGATAGGTAAACAATGTTCTGTGCTTCTGCAGCATTTTTATGATTTTTAAGCTGACATCGGAGTACTTCTTTAAAGGGGTTTTCTAGGAACATACTATTGATGGCTCTACCCTCTTTCTCAGCAGTACCCACAGAACATCTCCATACGGTGCCACATAATATACCCACACAGAACCAATGTACCTCCACACAGCAGCCATGTAAAGATTTCTCCTAATATCACCAATCGGCAGATCTATCAGATCATATAAACTTCTGTTTACCTTTGTTGTTTTATTGAAGAAGTTTTTCGGGTTTCATGAGTTGGAAGTAAAAGGCAATGTTCTGCAGATATTGTGCTGAGTACATTGTGAGCCGGCGATGACAGGAGCCGTGAAATAAACATACCCCCATGTAACAAAGATTGATAGGAAATACAACAACAAAAAAATAAGTATCAGAAAAGAAGAAAAGACCTGAGTGGCCACGGGGGCATCACTTTCTGAGGGGCCGGAGGGGGCATCACTTTCTGAGGGGCCGGAGGGGGCATCACTTTCTGAGGGGCCGGAGGGGGCATCACTTTCTGAGGGTCCGGAGGGGGCATCACTTTCTGAGGGGCCGGGAGAATCACTTTCTGAGTGGCCAGGGGGCATCACTTTCTGAGGGGCCGGAGGGGGCATCACTTTCTGAGGGGCCGGAGGGGGCATCACTTTCTGAGGGGCCGGGGGGGCATCACTTTCTGAGGGGCCAGGAGCATCACTTTCTGAGGGGCCGGAGGGGGCATCACTTTGAGGGGCCGGGAGAATCACTTTCTGAGGGGCCGGGGGAGCATCACTTTCTGAGGGGCTGGGGAATCATCACTTTCTGAGGGGGTACTATGACTATGTTATGAGGGTTCTATGGCTGTTATGGGGAACTATGACTATGTTATGGGCACTATGGCTATGTTATGGGGCACTGTGACTATGTTATGGGGCAATATGGCTATGTTATGGGGCACTATGACTATGTTATCAGGGTACTATGACTATGTTATGGGGCACTATGACTCTGTTATGGGGGTACTATGACTATGTTATGGGGTTCTATGTCTGTTATGGGGAACTATGACTATGTTATGGGGCACTGTGGCTGTGTTATGGGGCACTATGGCTATGTTATGGGGCACTATGGCTATGTCATGGGGCACTATGACTATGTTATGGGAGTCCTATGACTATATTATGGGGCACTATGGCTATGTTATGGGGGAACTATGAATATGTTATGGGGCACTGTGGCTATGTTATGGGGCACTATGGCTATGTTATGGGGCACTATGGCTATGTTATGAGGGTACTATGACTATGTTATGGGGCACTATGACTATGTTATGGGGGTACTATGACTATGTTATGGGGGTACTTTGGCTATGTTATGGGGCACTATGGCTATGTTATGGGGCACTATGGTTATGTTATGGGGCACTATGGCTATGTTATGGGGCACTATGGCTATGTTATGGGGCACTACGGCTATTTTATGGGGCACTATGGCTATGTTATGTGGCACTATGGTTATGTTATAGGGGAACTATGACTACGTTATGGGGAACTATGACTATGTTATGGGGAACTATGACTATGTTATGGGGAACTATAACTATGTTATGGGGAACTATGACTATGTTATTGGGCACTATGACTATGTTATGGGGCACTATGACTATGTTATGGGGCACTATGACTATGTTATGGGGAACTATGCCTATGTTATGGGGAACTATGACTATGTTAAGGGGGTTCTATGGCTATGTTATGGGGAACTATGGCTATGTTATGGGGAACTATGACTATGTTATGGAGGTTCTATGCCTATGTTATGGGGAACTATGACTATGTTATGGGGAACTATGTCTATGTTAAGGGACACTATGGCTATGTTATGGGGCATTATGGCTATGTTAGGGGGGTTCTATGCCTCTGTTATGGGGAGCTATGACTATGTTATGGGGGAACTATGTCTATGTTATGGGGCACTATTGTTATGTCATGGGGCACTATGACTATGCTATGGGGGTTCTATGGCTATGTTATGGGGGTTCTATGGCTATGTTATGGGGGTTCTATGGCTATGTTATGGGGCACTATGACTATGTTAGGGGGTTCTATGGCTATGTTATGGGGCACTATGACTATGTTATGAGGAACTATGACTATGTTATGAGGAACTATGGCTATGTTATGAGGAACTATGGCTATGTTATGGGGGTTCTATGGCTATGTTATGGGGCACTATGTCTATGTTAGGGGGTTCTATGGCTATGTTATGGGGCACTATGACTATGTTATGAGGAACTATGACTATGTTATGAGGAACTATGGCTATGTTATGAGGAACTATGGCTATGTTATGAGGAACTATGGCTATGTTATGGGGCATTATGGCTATGTTATGGGGCATTATGGCTATGTATAATAGATGGCTTTTTTATGAGGGCACTTATATGGGTGTGTTTCTCTCTTCTTTTCTCTATTATTCACTTCCTTCCCCCATGTCTTCTCATGTCACTTTTCTTTCTCTCTCTTTCTCTCTCTCTCCTTCCCTTTCTCTATTCCTCTCCCCCTTATTCCCGCCCTCTTTACCCCCCCCTGCTCTCTTTTTATGTCCCCCTTGGACACTCTATAGGGGAGAGTTATCAAAACCTGTCTAGAGGTAAAGTTGCCCAGTTGCCCTCAGCGACCAATCAGATCGTTTCTTTCATTTCTGAAAAGCCCCCTGAAAAATGAAAGAAGCGATCTGATTGGTTGCTATGGGCAACTCAGTAACTTTTCCTCTGGACAGGTTTTGATTAATCTTCCCCTGTGTCCCTATTCTCTCCCTCTATGTCCCCCCTATTCTCTCCCTCTATGTCCCCCCTATTCTCTCCCTCTATGTCCCCCCTATTCTCTCCCCCTATGTCCCCCTATTCTCTCCCTCTATGTCCCCCCTATTCTCTCCCCCTATGTCCCCTCTATTCTCTCCCTCTATGTCCCCCTATTCTCTCCCTCTATGTCCCCCCCTCCTCTCTCCCTCTATGTCCCCCCTATTCTCTCCCTCTATGTCCCCCCTATTCTCTCCCTCTATGTCCCCCCTATTCTCTCCCCCTATGTCCCCCTATTCTCTCCCTCTATGTCCCCCCTATTCTCTCCCCCTATGTCCCCTCTATTCTCTCCCTCTATGTCCCCCTATTCTCTCCCTCTATGCCCCCCCTATTCTCTCCCTCTATGTCCCCCCTATTCTCTCCCCCTATGTCCCCCCTATTCTCTCCCCCTATGTCCCCCCTATTCTCTCCCCATATGTCCCCATATTCTCTCCCTCTATGTCCCCCCTATTCTCTCCCTCTATGTCCCCCTATTCTCTCCCTCTATGTCCCCTATTCTATCCCCCTATGTCCCCCTATTCTCTCCCTCTATGTCCCCCTATTCTCTCCCTCTATGTCGCCCCTATTTTCTCCCTCTATGTCCCCCTATTCTCTCCCTCTATGTCCCCCTATTCTCTCCCCCTATTCTCTCCCTCTATGTCCCCCATATTCTCTCCCTCTATGTCCCCCTATTATCTCCCTCTATGTCCCCCTATTCTCTCCCCCTATTCTCTCCCTCTATGTCCCCCATATTCTCTCCCTCTATGTCCCCCCTATTCTCTCCCTCTATGCCCCCCTATTCTCTCCCTCTATGTCCCCCTATTTTCTCCCTCTATGTCCCCCTATTCTCTCCCTCTATGTCCCCCCTATTCTCTTCCCCTATGTCCCCCTATTCTCTCCCCATATGTCCCCCTATTCTCTCCCTCTATGTCCCCCCTATTCTCTCCCTCTATGTCCCCCTTATTCTCTCCCCCTATGTCCCCATATTCTCTCCCCATATGTCCCCCTCCTCTCTCCCTCTATGTCCCCCTATTATCTCCCCCTATGTCCCCATATTCTCTCCCCATATGTCCCCCCTATTCTCTCCCTCTATGTCCCCCTATTCTCTCCCTCTATGTCCCCCCTATTCTCTCCCTCTATGTCCCCCCTATTCTCTCCCTCTATGTCCCCCTATTCTCTCCCTCTATGTCCCCCCTATTCTCTCCCTCTATGTCCCCCCTATTCTCTACCTCTATGTCCCCCCTCCTCTCTCCCTCTATGCCCCCCTATTCTCTCCCTCTATGTCCCCCTATTCTCTCCCTCTATGTCCCCCCTATTCTCTCCCCCTATGTCCCCCTATTCTCTCCCTCTATGTCCCCATATTCTCTCCCTCTATGTCCCCCCTCCTCTCTCCCTCTATGTCCCCCTATTCTCTCCCTCTATGTCCCCCCTCCTCTCTCCCTCTATGTCCCCCCTATTCTCTTCCTCTATGTCCCCCCTATTCTCTCCCTCTATGTCCCCCTATTCTCTCCCTCTATGTCCCCCCTATTCTCTTCCTCTATGTTCCCCCTATTCTCTCCCTCTATGTCCCCCTATTCTCTCCCCCTATTCTCTCCCTGTATGTCCCCCTATTCTCTCCCTCTATGTCCCCCCTATTCTCTCCCTCTATGTTCCCCCTATTCTCTTCCTCTATGTTCCCCCTATTCTCTTCCTCTATGTCCCCCTATTCTCTCCCTCTATGCCCCCCCTCCTCTCTCCCTCTATGTCCCCCCTATTCTCTCCCTCTATGTCCCCCCCTTCTCTCTCCCTCTATGTCCCCCCTATTCTCTCCCTCTATGTCCCCTATTCTCTCCCTCTATGTCCCCCCTATTCTCTCCCTCTATGTCCCCTATTCTCTCCCTCTATGTCCCCCCCTCCTCTCTCCCTCTATGTTCCCCCTATTCTCTCCCTCTATGTTCCCCCTATTCTCTCCCTCTATGTCCCCCTATTCTCTCCCTCTATGTCCCCCTATTCTCTCCCTCTATGTCCCCCTATTCTCTCCCTCTATGTCCCCCTGTACTCTCTTATTCTTTCTCCTCTTCTACCACCATAGTTTGTTTTTTTTCCCCGACTCCTTCTCTATATTTCTCTTCTAACTAGTTGAGGTTTCATACACCCATCTCTTTGCATCTACCCCTGGTTTTGCCCGGGGTAGATTGTATTAACCCCTTTGTGTTCGTGACGCCAGGGCATGGTTTTTCTATGTAACCACCCAAAGGTAGTACCGCGAGTCCTAGGTCAGGCAGGGGCAATAAAGAGTCCAAGTCCAGGTTAAGGGTAACGTTAGCTTTTCTGAGGGTAGACAGATGGTCCAGTCTATGCAGTACAGCCAATATCCCAGAGAGGTGACCAGTGACACAGGGGGACCTCACAGGCTTGCTGGGACTTGCAGTAGGTAGACTGACTATAATGCAGGCCACAGAGACTAGACAGTAGACTTGACTTGACTCACTTGATGACTTACTATTAGATGACTTGAGCTCACTTGCAATTGACAGGTGGCTGCAGACTTTAGGCTTGAGGCCTCCAATGGCGACACAGGGAGTGGGACAGATGATTGGGACCTCAGCACGAAATGAAGTGATCAAAGAGAGAGATTGCAGCTCCTCCCTTCCTTATATAGGGGGCTGTGCAAGGAGCCCATAGGTTACTAGCGAGGTCACCTGATCACTGGTGTTCTCTGGGTAACAATCACATGACTTAAAACATGTGATCATCATGTGACTAACAATACAGGTCCTTTACTCTTTCATGTGAAAACTTATATACACAGGGGGAGACACTGCAGGGGAGCCCCGGGGACATATAGGGACTCAACCTGACGGGACTGTAGGAATATATTCCATACTGGGACACCACATAGATACATATACACATATATATATATATAAATATATATATATATATATATATATATATGCACTGACTGTATATAGAGATTTTATCGGATACTCAACTCTACGTTCCCAGGAGTTCAGGATAAATCCAGACATTGCCCCCTGAAATTCTGGACCAACAGATGATTCACAGAAAGCTGAGTTAGCGGTATGATATGTGTCCAGCCGCTGCCAGCAACCTTAATTTGTCAGATTTGACTGATTTATAGATATTTATTTAACTACATCCGTGACACAGGCTTTTACTATTTTGGACAAAATTCACAAATTTGCAGTAAAATCCTACTTTAAAGATGTTTCTGATAATTTCTTCACCAACTTAAAGGGGTATTCCGGTGTCAGAAAATTGTATTTAACCCCTTGGGGTCTCAGGGTTTTTCCGTTTTTGCACTTTCGTTTTTTTCTCTTCACCTTTTAAAAATCATAACCCTTTCAATTTTGCACCTACAGACTCATATGACGGCTTTTGTTTTTTGCGCCACCAATTCTAGTTTGTAGTGACATCAGTCATTTTACCCAAAAATCTACGGCGAAACCAAAATTATGGTGCGACAAAATAGAAGAAAAAAAAAGCCATTTTGTAAATTTTGGGGGCTTCTTTTTCTACGCAGTGCATTTTTCTGTAAAAACGACCCTTTATCTTTATCCTGTAGGTCCGTACGATTAGAATGATCCCCTACTTATATAGGTTTGATTTTGTCGCACTTCTGAAAAAAATCATAACTACATGCATGAAAAATTATACGTTTACTTTGATCCCAATAACTTTTTTATTTTTCTGCATAGGGGGCGGTATGAGGGCTCATCTTTTTAATCAGACTTTTTGATCGCTTTTTATAAAAAAAACGTTATGGTATAAAAAGTGACCAAAATAAGCTACTTTGGATTTTTTTTTTACGTATACGCCATTGACCGTGCGGTTTAATTAACAATATATTTTTATAGTTCGGATTTACGCACATGCGGCGATACCACATATGTTTATATTTATTTTTATTTACACCATTTATTTTTTAAATATCTACACTTCGCGATTTTGCGAATATTTTGAATATAGTGATATATGGAAAGGCCTGCGCAGCTGGCCTGTAATTGTGGGAGGAGCGGGATGACCATAAAACCCACGGCTCTCCCCCCTTCAATGACGCTGTGGGTTCTTCGCTTGAGGGTTTGTCACGTGATGTCGGCAGGAGGTGGAGTCACGTTCCCACCGGTCAGCTGACTGCACGGTCGCTTCAGCCGGCATGGTGGTGGTAAGTGGCTGTGGCTGACCGGGGGTAACGCTGGCGGTTCCCGGACTCTGGAGGTGAGCTGGAGTTCAGGGAAACCCTTGGTCAGCCCGGCCCCAGGTTATTGTATTACATATCGGCATTCGGCATTCGCCGGTAGCATTTATATGGTTGTCGGCTGTATATGATTACTTACGGCTTGCTGCGCATGTATATGGTTACTTTGTTATGCGAACAGCCTCCTGCACGAGCATATCATTACCGCACTATGTGAACGGCTTGCTGCGCATGTATGTGTTTACTTATGGCTTGCTTTATTATGTGATGATTACTTTATTATGTGAACAGCCTCCTGCACGTGTATTTCATTACTGCACTATGTGATCAGTCTCCTGCACATATATATCATTACCGCACTAGGTGAACGGCTTGCTGCGCATGTATATGATTACTTATGGCTTGCTTTATTATGTGAACAGCCTCCTGCACGTGCATATCATTACCGCACTATGTGAACGGCCTCCTGCACGTGCATATCATTACCGCACTATGTGAACGGCCTCCTGCACGTGCATATCATTACCGCACTATGTGAACGGCTTGCTGCACATGTATACGATTACTTTGTTATGTGAATAGCCTCCTGCACGTGCATATCATTACCGCACTAGGTGAACGGCTTGCTGCGCATGTATATGATTACTTATGGCTTGCTTTATTATGTGAACAGTCTCCTGCACGTGCATATCATTACCGCACTATGTGAACGGCTTGCTGCACATGTATACGATTACTTTGTTATGCGAACAGCCTCCTGCACGTGCATATCATTACCGCACTAGGTGAACGGCTTGCTGGGCATGTATATGATTACTTATGGCTTGCTTTATTATGTGAACAGCCTCCTGCACGAGCATATCATTACCGCACTAGGTGTACGGCTTGCTGCGCATGTATGTGTTTTCTTATGGCTTGCTTTATTATGTGTTCAGCCTCCTGCACGTGCATATCATTACCGCACTATGTGAACGGCTTGCTGCACGTGCATATCATTACCGCACTATGTGAACGGCTTGCTGCACATGTATACGATTACTTTGTTATGCGAACAGCCTCCTGCACGAGCATATCATTACCGCACTATGTGAACGGCCTCCTGCACGTGCATATCATTACCGCACTATGTGAACGGCTTGCTGCGCATGTATATGATTACTGCATTGTATGAACAGTCTCCTGCACATGCATATCATTACCGCACTGTGTGAACAGTCTCCTGCACATGCATATCATTACTGCATTATGTGTTAGGCCTCTTGCACATGTATTTGATTGCTGCTCTGTGTGAACAGTCTCCTGCACATGTATATCATTACCGCACTATGTGAACAGTCTCCTGCACATGTATATCATTACCGCACTATGTGAACAGTCTCCTGCACATGTATATCATTACCGCACTATGTGATAGGTTTCTTGCACATGTATATCATTACCGCACTATGTGAACAGTCTCCTGCACATGTATATCATTACCGCATTATGTGATAGGCTTCTTGCACATGTATATCATTACCGCACTATGTGATAGGCTTCTTGCACATGTATATCATTACCGCACTATGTGAACAGTCTCCTGCACATGTATATCATTACCGCACTATGTGATAGGCTTCTTGCACATGTATATCATTACCGCACTATGTGAACAGTCTCCTGCATATTTTATCATTTCCGCACCACGTGAACAGTCTCCTGCACATGTATATCATTACCGCACTATGTGAACAGTCTTCTGCACATGTATATCATTACCGCACTATGTGATAGGCTTCTTGCACATGTATATCATTACCGCACTATGTGATCAGCCTCCTGCACATGCATATCATTACCGCACTATGTGAACAGCCTCCTGCACGTGCATATCATTACCGCACTATGTGATCAGCCTCCTGCACATGCATATCATTACCGCACTATGTGATCAGCCTCCTGCACATGTATATCATTACCGCACTATGTGAACAGTCTTCTGCACATGTATATCATTACCGCACTATGTGAACAGTCTCCTGCACATGTATATCATTACTGCACTATGTGAACAGTCTCCTGCACATGTATATCATTACCGCATTATGTGAACAGTCTCCTGCACATGTATATCATTACCGCACTATGTGAACAGTCTCCTGCACATGTATATCATTACCGCACTATGTGATAGGCTTCTTGCACATGCATATCATTACCGCACTATGTGTTAGGCTTCTTGCACATGCATATCATTACCGCACTATGTGATCAGCCTCCTGCACATGTATATCATTACTGCACTATGTGAACAGTCTCCTGCACATGTATATCATTACCGCACTATGTGATAGGCTTCTTGCACATGCATATCATTACCGCACTATGTGTTAGGCTTCTTGCACATGCATATCATTACCGCACTATGTGATGGGCTTCTTGCACATGCATATCATTACCGCACTATGTGATAGGCTTCTTGCACATGTATATCATTACCGCACTATGTGATCAGCCTCCTGCACATGTATATCATTACCGCACTATGTGATCAGCCTCCTGCACATGTATATCATTACCGCACTATGTGATCAGCCTCCTGCACATGTATAACATTGCCGCACTATGTGAACAGTCTCCTGCACATGTATATCATTACTGCACTATGTGAACAGTCTCCTGCACATGTATATCATTACCGCACTATGTGTTAGGCCTCTTGCACATGTATATGATTGCTGCACTATGTGAACAGTCTCCTGCACATGTATATCATTACCGCACTATGTGTTAGGCCTCTTGCACATGTATATGATTGCTGCACTATGTGAACAGTCTCCTGCACATGCATATCATTACTGCTCTATGTGATCAGTCTCCTGCACATGTATAACATTACCGCTCTATGTGAACAGCCTCCTGCACATATATATCATTATCACATTTTGTAGTTCTGTGCTGCTGGGAGGATCTATATGTGTCTCCCGTATACTGAGACTCGCACACCTTTACACTCAATCGGACTCACCGCTCCGCCCCACCCTGTGGCCTTATGCTTCACCCCCACAGCTGCCAATCTGGTCAGTCTAAGGCACGCTATACCAACAGCTGCGCTCACCTCCAACCTTTGTCTCGTAACTAACTTCCTCACAGTTTTCTTTTCATTTATTTTATATTTATACTTCTGTGTTTCCGGGCGGTGTGCCTCCAGCTGTTGTGGAGCTACGATTCTCACTTATAGGAATCATGCCGTAGGGTTCATGCTGTACACATCCTGGTACCCATGCACGTTGGCAGGATTCATGCCGGTAACATTTATACGCCACACACGCTTATAGGGTTCATTCGTTCTCTACGCGCTTGTAATTTTATACCGTACACACGCTTTTAGGGTCATACTGTACACCCCCTTTGTAAGGTTTATACTGCACACACGCTTGTAAGATTCATACAGTACACACTTGTAGAGTTTATGCCGTTTACTTGCCTACAGGTCTCATACTGTACACTCGCTTGTAGGATTATATTGTACATTCACCCTTAGGATTCATGCTGTACGCTTGCTTGTAGCATTCATACTGCACTCTCGCTTGAGCATATTTGTGGGGTGCATGCTTGTAGCATCTACTCTATACACACGCTTGTACATACTTGTAGCATTATGCTGCGTACACACTTATAAGATTCATGCCGTACACAGTACACACTGGTAGGATATCCTGTACACACGCTTGTTGGATTCTTACTTTACACGCGTTAGGATTATGCAGTACATTCGCCGGTAGCATTTATACGGTACACTCGCTTGCATAATTCATAAAGTTCATGCCGTGCATACCAATGTAGCATCCATACTGTACACTTGCTCGTAGGTTTACGTAGTATACACGCTTGTACTCGCTTGCAAGGTTCATACTACACACGCTCTTGTAGGAGTCATGTTGTACACACTCATAGGATTCATACTTTGTACACGCTCATACGAGTCACACTGTACGCACGTTATAGTATTACATGGCCCACGCTCGTAGGATTACTACTGAATATGCACTCATAAGGTTTGTGCTGCACACCCGCTCGCAGGACTTGTATCACGCGTATTTGTAGGGTTATATTACTCGGGTGCACGCGGGAATCAGGCTGCGTGTGCACTCGTGGCATGTGTTCTGTACATGCACTTGCGCTATTTGTGAAGTTCGTACGCCCGCAGTTTTGTGCAGCGCACATACTCATACAGCACATGGGGTGTGGCCCTGTACGCAGGTATGTGGTCATAATAGTTACTACTTGCCGGCATATTCTCTGCCATCAGGTCGTGGTTAGCTTCAGGCGTTCACTGGTGGTCTATACGCGTATATGGTTGGCCCGAGTATAGGTTCATCAAGTTGGTGGTACAGCCATGCATAGCGGTTCACGACAGTTTCACACGTAGTCGTTCTGCACGCATCTTTATATAGGCAGAGTGATACATAGCAGTTGTCGCTGCTGACACATATTCAGAACGACAATTACACGACGCACAGGCGGGGCTTACCCAGTAAACCGTTGCAGACGGGGTATGTCTCATTATCGTTGGTACTGACATGCCTTCTGAACGACACTGACATTACGCATAGGTGGTATTTACCTGTTAAGCCTGTCATGTTACAGAAAGGGTACGTCGCATAATTGTTATGACTGACACGCCTTCAGAACAGCAATAACGCCACACATAGGTGATGTATACCCATCATGCCTGCCACGTCTGCAGGGAGTACGTTGCACGGTTGTTACTGACATGCCTTCAGAACAGCAATAACGCCACACATAGGTGATAAGATTTGTTTTATTATCCAAGCTGACACGTCTTCAGGTTGTGTTTACTTGTGTCGTCGGTGCACCTCTTTTACGATATAGTCACGTTCTCAAAAAACGGAATTCACGATGTTTTGGGTTGTCATGGTACTCGTATAAACTTTCGCACTTACCACTGGGCACACACTTATCTCGACTCAGTTACGCATATAATTCTCGTCCGACACGTCTTCGGATACTTTCCCTCTCTCCTGGTTTAAAGAGTTATTTATTGTTGTCCAAGTAATCACCTCATGAACCTGACACGCTTTCAGGTTGTGATTGCTTGCGTTATCGATGCGCTCCTTTCTCTGTGTAGTCATGTCCCAAAAATGTACTCCATGGTGTTCTAGGTTGATATGGTACTCGTATAACGTTTTGCACTTGTCACCGGGCGCATACTCGTCTAGACCCGGTTACCCATACGATTCTCGTCCGAAACGTCTTCGGATACTTTCCCTCTGTTCTGGTTTAAAGTGTTGTACATTGTTCTCCAAGTAATCACCTCATGAACCTGACACGCTTTCAGGTTGTGATTGCTTGCGTTGTCGATGCGCTCCTTTCTCTGTGTAGTTATGTCCCAAAAATGTACTTCATGGTGTTCTAGGTTGATATGGTACTCGTATAACGTTTCGCACTTGTCACCGGGCGCATACTCGTCTAGACCCGGTTACGCATACGATTCTTGTCCGACACGTCTTCGGATACTTTCCCTCTGTTCTGGTTTAAAGTGTCGTACATTGTTCTCAAAGTAATCACCTCATGAACTTGACACGCTTTCAGGTTGTGATTGCTTGCGTTGTCGATGCGCTCCTTTCTCTGTGTAGTCATGTCCCAAAAATGTACTTCATGGTGTTCTAGGTTGATATGGTACTCGTATAACGTTTCGCACTTGTCACCGGGCGCATACTCGTCTAGGCCCGGTTACGCATACGATTCTCGTCCGACACGTCTTCGGATACTTTCCCTCTGTCCTGGTTTAAAGAGTTGATTATTGTTGTCCAAGTAATCACCTCATGAACCTGACACGCTTTCAGGTTGTGATTGCTTGCGTTGTCGATGCGCTCCTTTCTCTGTGTAGTCATGTCCAAAAATGTACTTCATGGTGTTCTAGGTTGATATGGTACTCGTATAGCGTTTCGCACTTGTCACCGGGCGCATACTCGTCTAGGCCCGGTTACGCATACGATTCTCGTCCGACACGTCTTCGGATACTTTCCCTCTGTCCTGGTTTAAAGAGTTGTTTATTGTTGTCCAAGTAATCACCTCATGAACCTGACACGTTTTCAGGTTGTGATTGCTTGCGTTGTCGGTGCATTCCTTTCTCTGTGTAGTCTCGTTCCTAAAGATGCTCTTCAGGGTGTTCTAGGTTGTTAAGGTACTTGTATAACGTTTCGCACTTGTCACCGGGCACATACTTGTCTAGGTCCAGTCACGTATACAATTCTCATCCGTCACGTCTTCGGATACTCTCTCTCTGTTCTGGTGTTAGACGGTCAGCTATGTTATAGATAAATGAGCTTGGCTAGACGGTTAGTTTGGCTGTCCCTACAACATACATTTACTCGCACATGTGCTCACGTTGAAGGAGTCCAGAATATTGCAGCAGATGCCTTGTCCGCAAATACGCGAAAAATTTATGGTACGGCGTGGAACTCATTTTCCAAATCCAGATCCAAGCACGCCGAGGGCGACAAGATTTCAGTTCCCTTCCTATTAGCATATGTCGGGTTTTGCCATACCACACTGCATTTATCCCACAATACTATTAAGAGTTATCTAGCCGGTATCCAACACCATTTATCCTTGACCAATACCTGTAGTTACTCTATACTCTCTTCTCGCTTGGTGAAGTCCGCTCTGAAGGGCATCCTTGAGAAGGAAGTCCCTCGCAGCCCAGTCAGACAACCAATCACAGGCAACATGTTCAGGCAGTTGTCCGACTTGTTAGACTCCACACCATTGGGTATTCGTGATAGCCTCACATTAAAAGCGGCCATGTACCTTGCCTGTTATGGGTCTCTCAGACCGGGTGAGTGTACTGCTCGGACCATTAACGCGCCCTTTCCTAAGGTCAGTCAGCTGTCACATGTCTCTGATCATTTCCAGCTGTCCCTCAGTCAGACCAAGACCTCGTCTCCGGGTCAAACGGTGATTGTCCGGTTTTCCCCACCGTGCACAAATGGTGTCCTGTCACAGTCCTCCGTGAATTGTTGAATGCCTGTGTTAACCTATCAGCTGACGACCCTTTACTCCATTTCAGGTCCAACCCGCTAACTACTTCTCAATTCATCAAACATTTACGCATTTCTGTCAGGTCGCTGGGAGGAGTCCCGACTTCATTATCCGGTCACTCCTTCCGTATTGGCGCAGCTACAGCCACTTCTAAGCACGGGGTCCCAACTCACGTAATCATGAAATTAGGATGTTGGAAATGCGGATGCTACATGCAGTATTTCCCTAACCCTCGCAAAGAAATGGCTAGCGCATTCCAGTCTCTTGTGTTGTAATCTGCAATAAACAAATGTTTGTTTAAATCCGGGTTTTGCCCTCTTTTCCAGGCATATTCTTTACGCCGCAGTTATGGCACACTTCAGACTGCTTAGTTGAGGTTGATAGGTTATTGGTTACAGTTGGTTCTTAGGTTAGTATTAGGGTTGTACGCATATCAGTCATGTAGCAACGACCACAAATGGTAAGGCCTGCGCAGCTGGCCTGTAATTGTGGGAGGAGCGGGATGACCATAAAACCCACGGCTCTCCCCCCTTCAATGACGCTGTGGGTTCTTCGCTCCCACCCACGCCCCCTTCTTTTCATTTCATCACACTTACCACGGGGTATGCCCTCTTTTCCTGGCATATTCTTTACGCCGCAGTTATGGCACACTTCAGACTGCTTAGTTGAGGTTGATAGGTTATTGGTTACAGTTGGTTCTTAGGTTAGTATTAGGGTTGTACGCATATCAGTCATGTAGCAACGACCACAAATATATTTGTAATGACAAATATTCTTTTTTTTTTTAGGCGAATTTATGTGAATATTTATGCGAATATCGACACTTTCACACTGGACACTGATCCCTCCCTTCTTTTAGGTGAGATGTAATTACGCATGCGCATTATGCGAATTTCATTCCGAATTTTCGCATGGAAAAAAAAAAGAGAAAGAACATGGAGAATATGCGAATTTCGCGAACATAGGATGAATATTCGTCCATTTATTCGTGAAATATAGCAAATTCGAATATGGCCCCTGCCGCTCATCCCTACTCAGCAGCTGCCCAAACGAAAACTACAACTCCCAGCATGTTGGACTATATAGTAGTACTAGCTGAGTACCCGGCGTTGCCCGGTTTTTCCTTCCTAATCCTTGTTGGGGAGGAAAATAAACAGAGGAGGAAGCTTTTGTCTTCAAATCCCATCCCCATATATTGTTGTCATATCCCAAACCAATATCCCAACACCATATCCCGTCCTCATATCCCGACCTCCTATCCCAACCTCCTATCCAGTCCTCCTATCCCGTCCTCCAATCCCGTCCTCATATCTCAACTTCCTATCCCGATCTCTTATCCCCTCCTCCTATCCCGACCTCCTATCCCGACCTCCTATCCCGACCTCCTATCCCGACCTCCTATCCCGTCCTCCTATCCCGTCCTCCTATCCCGTCCTCCTATCCCGTCCTCCTATCCCGTCCTCCTATCCCGTCCTCCTATCCCGTCCTCCTGTCCCGTCCTCCTGTCTCGTCCTCCTATCTCGAGCCTCCTATCCCGTCCTCCTATCCCATCCTCCTATCTCCCCCTCCTATCCCGTCCTCCTATCCCGACCTCCTATCTCAACCCCCTATCACGTCCTCCTATCTCCACCTCCTATCCTGTCCTACTATCCCGTCCTCCTATCTCAACCCCCTATCCTGTCCTCCTATCCCGACCTCCTATCCCGACCTCCTATCTCGACCTCCTATCTCAACCTCCTATCTCAACCTCCTATCCCGACCTCCTATCCCGTCCTCCTATCTCCCCCTCCTATATCCACCTCATATCCTGTCCTCATATCCTGTCCTCCTATCCCGACCTCCTATCCCGACCTCCTATCCCGACCTCCTATCTCGACCTCCTATCTCGACCTCCTATCTCGACCTCCTATCTCGACCTCCTATCTCGACCTCCTATCCCGACCTCCTATCTCCCCCTCCTATCTCCACCTCATATCCCGTCCTCCTATCCCGACCTCCTAACTCGACCTCCTATCCCGACCATCCCGACCTCCTATCCCGACCTCCTATCCCGACCTCCTATCCCGACCTCCTATCCCGACCTCCTATCCCGACCTCCTATCCCGTCCTCCTATCCCGTCCTCCTATCCCGTCCTCCTATCCCGTCCTCCTATCTCGACCTCCTATCCCGTCCTCCTATCTCCCCCTCCTATCCCGTCCTCCTATCCCGACCTCCTATCTCAACCCCCTATCCCGTCCTCCTATCTCCACCTCCTATCCCGTCCTCCTATCCTGTCCTCCTATCTCCACCTCCTATCCCGTCCTCCTATCTCCACCTCCTATCCCGACCTCCTATCCCGACCTCCTATCTCAACCCCCTATCCTGTCCTCCTATCTCAACCTCCTATCCCGACCTCCTATCTCAACCTCCTATCCCGACCTCCTATCCCGACCTCCTATCTCCCCCTCCTATCTCCACCTCATATCCTGTCCTCATATCCCGACCTCCTAACTCGACCTCCTATCCCGACCATCCCGTCCTCCTATCTCCACCTCATATCCCGTCCTCATATCCCGACCTCCTATCCCGACCATCCCGTCCTCATATCCCGACCATCCCGTCCTCCTATCTCGACTTCCCATCCGGTCCTCATATCCTGACCTGTAATATGTGACCAGGTATTGAAATATCTCCAGCCGTACAGAAGTTGTGTGAGAGCATACATTTCCCATTGATTTGCATGGGACTTTAAACAAAAAACCATATAAGTAACATGTGACCAAGTATTATGGAAATATCTCCAGCCGTTTGGAAGTTATGCAGTAACATATATTTCCCATAGACTTGTATGGGACTTTAAACATAAACCCCGCCCCCTGGCAAATGGGGATAAGTAAGGGTTAAATTACCTATCCTATGTTTGTTGTTGACATATAAGTAACATGTGACCAAGTTTCATGTTAATATCTTTAGCCATGTGGAAGTTTTTGTGGAACACACACACATATATACACACACACATATACATACACACACATTTATACACATACACACACATATATACACATACACACACATATATACACATACACATATATACACATACACACACACATATATACATACACACACACATATATACATACACACACACATATATACATACACACACACATATACATACACACACATATATACATACACACATTTATACACATACACACATATATACACATACACATATATACACATACACACACATATATACATGCACACATTTATACACATACACACATATATACACATACACATATATACACATACACACACACATATACATACACACACATATATACATGCACACACATTTATACACATACACATATATACATACACACACACATATACATACACACACATATACATACACATATACACACATGTACATACACACACACATATACATACACACACATATATACATACACACACATACATACATACATACATACACACACATTTATACACATACACACACATATATACACATACATACATACATACACATATATACACATACACACACACATATATACATACACACACATATACATACACACACATTTATACACATACATACACATACATACATACACACACATATATACACATACATACATACACACACATATATACACATACATACATACATACATACACATATATAAACATACACATATATATACATACACACACATTTATACACATACACACACATATATACATACATACATATATATACATACATACACACATATATATACATACATACACATATATACACATACATACACGCACACACATATACATACATACACATATATATACATACACACACATATATATACATACACACACTATACACATACATACACGCACACACATATATACACATACATACACGCACACACATTGAGTTTTATATATATAGATATAGTATAGGTCAATGTTTTTCAACCAGGGTGCCTCCAGTTGTTGCATAACTACAACTCCCAGCATGCCCTGATACAGCCTGCGTCTCAGCAGCTCCCCAAATAAAAACTACAACTCCCAGCATGTTGGAGTATATAGTAGTATATAGTATAGGTCAGTGTTTACCAACCTGGGGTGCCTCCAGCTGTTGCAAAACTACAACTCCCAGCATGCCCGGACAGCCAACGGCTGTCCGGGCATGCTGGGAGTTGTAGTTCTGCACCAGCTGGAGGTGCTCTGGTTGGGAAACACTGGTACAGTATATGGTGCAACATTCCGGGAGTTGGAGGATTGGTTGGATAAAGAGCGGCCATTGCATTGCCGGTATTTTTCATATAAAAATACCGTCAGGGTGGCCAAAATACCGGCTGTGTCAGTAAAATACCCGCCAGGTGGCAACCCTTGGTACAACCCAGGGGCCGCAATAAGTGCAGAGGCAGAAAGGGTATGGTAACCCGGGGAGGCCTGAAAGGTCAATCAGGGATTCCATGTTCTGCTGCAGCGGTCAGCCTCAGCAGGGGTCTAGGCAATCAGTTCCTCCATACGTTCCAAGTGCGCCACTGGCGAGCCACCCTTCAATAGTCGGGGGTCAGAGGACCGCCACCTGAGTGGGATGACTGCCTTAGCTGCCCAAAGCAAATGACGCAGTAAAGACTTTTTAAAGGCGGAGTGAGACATGTCAAACACAAACAGTAAGGTTTCTTCATGTGATCTGGGGACCGTAGATCTTGTAACTTCACTGATGACACGCAGTGCAGTAAGGACCACCAAATATGAGAGGCCACATGGCCAGCATGTATCTGGGACCATGGGGAATCATCGATGGCACCAAACAGGAACCCGGTACCAACGAGTAAAAGGACTTTGTAATTATTGTCCTGGGATCTATTGGCAACCACTGACCTCTGAGAAAGGGAGAAACATTTCTGCCATTGGGCCTCACAGAATGGGGGGAGAGCGGGACAACCGTAGGGATTTATATATCTTACTTGTTGTAGTAGTACAACATAATGATATAAACTATAACTAGATAGCATGGAGGGTCAGTGTTACCCTCATCCCCCACCATGCAGTACAAGTGGCCATATAGCCCCCAACACATGCTGTATACAGTCTCCATGTCACCGTATATCCCCCAACACATATACAGTCTACAGGTAGCCGTATAGCCCCCAACACATATACAGTCTACAAGTCACCGTATAGCCCCAACACATATACAGTCTACAAGTCACCGTATATCCCCCAACACATATACAGTCTACAAGACACCGTATAGCCCCCAACACATATACAGTCTCCATGTCACCGTATAGCCCCCAACACATATACAGTCTACAAGTCACCGTATATCCCCCAACACATATACAGTCTACAAGTCACTATATAGCCCACAACACATATACAGTCTACAAGTCACCGTATATCCCCAACACATATACAGTCTACAAGTCCCCGTATATCCCCCAACACATATACAGTCTACAAGTCCCCGTATATCCCCCAACACATTTACAGTCTACAAGACACCCTATAGTCCCCAACACATATACAGTCTACAAGTCACCCTATAGTCCCCAATACATATACAGTCTACAAGTCACCGTATATCCCCCAACACATCTACAGTCTACAGGTCACCGTATATCCCCCAACACATATACAGTCCACAAGACACCCTATAGCCTCAACACATATACAGTCTACAAGACACCCAATAGCCCCAACACATATACAGTCTACAAGACACCCTATAGCCCCCAACACATATACAGTCTACAAGTTACCATATAGCCCCCAACATATATAAAGTCTAAAAGACATCGTAAAGACCCCAACATATATACAGTGTACAAGTCCCGTATAGCCCCCAACACATATACAGTCTACAAGTCACGGTACATCCTCCAACAAATATACAGTCTACAAGTCACCATATATCACCCAACACATATACAGTCTACAAGTCACCATATATCCCCCAACACGTATACAGTCTACAAGTCACGGTACATTCCCCAACACATATACAGTCTCCATGTCACCGTATATCCCCCTACACATATACAGTCTACAAGTCACGGTACATCCCCCAACACATATACATTCTACAAGTCACCGTAAAGCCCCCAACACATATACAGTCTACAAGTCACCGTAAAGCCCCCAACACATATACAGTCTACAAGTCATCGTATTTCCCCCAACACATATACAGTCTACAAGTCACCGTATAGCCCCCAACACATATACAGTCTACAGGTAGCCGTATAGCCCCCAACACATATACAGTCTACAGGTCACCGTATAGCCCCCAACACATATACAGTCTCCATGTCACCGTATATCCCCCAACACATATACAGTCTACAAGTCACTATATAGCCCCCAACACGTATACAGTCTACAAGTCACCGCATATCCCCAAACACATATACAGTCTACAAGTCACCATATAGCCCCCAACACATATACAGTCTCCATGTCACCGTATATCCCCCAACACATATACAGTCTACAAGTCACCATATATCCCCCAACACATATACAGTCTCCATGTCACCATATATCCCCCAACACGTATACAGTCTACAAGTCACCATATAGCCCCCAACACATATACAGTCTCCATGTCACCGTATATCCCCCAACACATATACAGTCTAAAAGTCATGGTACATCCCCTAACACATATACATTCTACAAGTCACAGTAAAGCCCCCAACACATATACAGTCTACAAGTCACTGCATATCCCCAAACACATATAGGGGGAGATTTATCAAAACCTGTCCAAAGGAAAAGTTGCTGAGTTCCCACAGCAACCAATCAGATCGCTTCTTTCCTTTTTTTTTTTTTTTTTTTTTTTTCAAAGCCTCTGAAAAATGAAAGAAATTATCTGATTGGTTTCAATGGGCAACACAGCAACTTCTTCTCTGGTCAGGTTTTAGAAAATCCCCCCCCCACACACACACACACACACACACACACAAACACACACACACCATCACATCACCAGATCGAGATATAATCCGAACCTCCCAGACACAGAGAAGACTGGAGGAGTAATAATGGAGCAGACGAGGCTGGTTCTCAGCCAGGAGCAGCGTTCTGCATAATCTAATGTGAAATATTCATGGCCTCTTCAGATGGTAATTATAACCCGGCAAAGTGCAATTAGCAATACCGCGCACCGCTCTGATTTCAATAAATAACATGATGTTGTGATGGTGTGATGAGGGTAGATGGAATTACCCTAGTGGCAGATGGCATTAACCCCTTGTGTTCGTGACGCCAGGACATGGTTTATCCTCAATACTACCCGATGGAATACTGCTGGATCCTGGGCTAGGCATGGGGCAAATAATGACTCTGATGCCAAGTTACAGAACAACGGCAGTCTATACAGCTTGGTTAGGCCCACAGAGGTGACCAGGTGACTTCAGAGATCTCAGGGCTTGCTGGGACTTATAGTGGACTTTTGGATGCAGGCCACGCTGATTTGAGACAGGATGACTTGGACGGACTTGACTACGACAGACTATGACTGACTCTCCCCTTCTGCAGCTTACCAGGCTCTGACTTGACCTGTGGGACAATGGGCTTGAGAATCCGTGGGTGCTGGACTGACTTTAGGCCTCTTCTGGACTCCAGACACAAACCTAGGACTTCACCTCACTGCAACTCAGGACACAAAAGCATAAGAGAGAGAGCTAGCTCCACCCAGGGCTTATATGAGGGAGACTCTGAGGGGTCCTATAGGTCACCCTTAGGTCACATGGTCACTGATACCTCACTTGGTTACAATCACATGACAACAGGTCTTAAAGCTATCACACATTTTATGTACATTATATGGTATTACTGTGATGTCTCAGTACGGGGTCATATGGCCCGGTACTGTCCTCCTGTCCTGTCAGGCAGAGTCCCTGCATGTCCCCAGGGCTCCCCTGCAGCATACCCCCATTATTTATATAGGTTTGCCTCATTTAATGTACTGTTGCTTTAATGTTTGTACCACATGATTGTTACCCAGAGGACTCCAATGACCAGGTGACTCCCCAAGTGACCTATGGGCTCCTTGCACAGCCCCCTATATAACCAGGGGAGGGACGGCAATCACTCTCTTAGCTCATTGCTACTTCTGCTGAGGTCCAGTGCAGTCAAGTTCTTCCGGTGTCTGTGTCCAGAGAATTGGAGGCCTAAAGTCCAGTAAGTCGTCATCTTATTGTCAGTTACCATCTCTGTCAAGTCAAGTCCATCTGTAGTCACTGTGGCCTGCACTAAAGTCAGTCTAACTACTGCAAGTCCCTGCGAGCCTGTGAGGTCCCCTTGTGTCACTGGTCACCTTCTTGGGATATTTGGCTGTACTGCAAACTTCATTGCCCCTGCCTAACCCAGGATCAGTGGTATTACCTTCAGATGGTTAAGGCTAAACCACGCCCTGGCGTCACGACAAGAAGGGGTTAATACCATCTGCCCCTTGGGCCATAACTGCCCTGCACCTCACAACCCGACACCACAACTTTTTGGCATCCTATGAACAGGATACGGGTGTGCGCCATTTACCACAAGCCACAAGTCCTCCCCCCTAGTCTGAACTGTGTCCGACACTGTCTGTAATAGTCGGATGCCGTTGCGACAGAAAAGTGTTCAGGACTGTTGTCATTGTAATGTTCTTTCACCGTGGCGCTTGTGAAATAGAGGGGGAGGTGAAGAGAATTTTGCTGCCTGCTGTTTGGAAATCTGTGAAAGTTATAACTGTGCAAAATAAGAACTGAAACCATGTTACGCTGTTCAACTGTGCCGGAGAAGCGCGCAAAAATGTTCCACGCTGGTCAACGTCCCGCCCCTGGGCATGGAAGTCACGTCGCTGTGTCCATGCTGAAGTGGAACTATGAAGATCTGCCTCTTGTTGTCAGCGCTGTACTGATGACCTCCTTCCGGCCGGTGGCCATTTTACTGAAGCCCGTTATAAAAGAGACCACGCGGTCAGTGCTCCTCAGTTTGCCGGAAGTCTCGGAGAGCAGTAGGATGGCGGAGCAGGCAAGTGCACGCATGGGGGGAGATTAATCAAAACCTGTCCAGAGGAAAAGTTGCTGAGTTGCCCATAGCAACCAATCAGATCGCTGCTTTCATTTTTCAGAGGCCTTTTCAAAAATGAAAGAAGCGATCTGATTGGTTGCTATGGGCAACTCAGCAACTTTTCCTTTGGACTGGTTTTGATAAATCTCCCCCATGGAGAGTACAAAGATGGCGCTGGAGGACCGGCAAGTTACCGCGGCCGCAGCACAACTTTTCCAAGACCTCGCTGACCGGTTGCAGCAGTTGTCCCTTGGGGCCGATGAGGCCTGTCACCTGAAGATGACGACTGGCCAGCAACCCCGGAAGGGGGAACTTCTAAATCATCAAATGTATCATCACTGGTGAGGCTGTCCCCTCACCACCGAACCTGGGGGTCCTGGGCCGAAATACCGATGGAGGACTAGGAAGTGAGTACCCCGGCTGAGGCCACTTTTTCTACCCCTCCTTCCACCCCTAGTCAAGAGCAAACCCCCCAGGCCCAGAAGTCTGTAGAGTCTACTGCACGTCCGCAGTCACCACCCCTAACCAGATAGTCATTTGGCGATGAGCCTAACTTGATCCAGTACATGAGGGAGCATCTTCTTCCCTTGCCAGGGAAGTCCCTTCCCCCAGTTCAACCGGCCCAGTCCAAAAGAGGCACTGAGGTGGCTGCAATTGTGGAGGAAATGAGAGCCCAGAGTACGAGGTGCAACGGGAGCAGCAGCAAGATACCAAGAAGTTGGAGGCCCTGTATATTCGAAAGTTAGAGCACCCCCCGAGAGATTGAGCCATCCCTGGAGCGCCGTCACGCAACTGTATTCAAGTTTGATAAGGTGAGGTGGTTTGGCATCCTTCTGGACTGCAAACACGGAGCCACCATTCTAGTGAACAGGAGGGAAGTACAAAGAGACTATCTCCCCCCAGCAATGCATTCTGTGGAGAGCGGGGAGATTGTAGAGTACACGCCTGTGCAGAGCATGAGAGGAGAGTGGGCGGCAGCGGTGACTCGCCCAAAGAATCCTACCCAAATCCCATTTGCCTACTTTCCGTCGTCCATCGTAATCTGGCGTTGGTGTCATTATTGCCCCTGAGTACCCAGGATCAGCGGTATTACCTTTGGGTGGTTAAGGCTAAACCACGCCCTTAGAAATTCTGCTAGGGCTTATTTAGGGGTATGTCTTATTTTCAGGGAAACACAGTATTTGCCCCCCTAAAGAACCTCTACCCAACCTGGATTAAAGGGGTACTCCGGTGCTCCAGCGTTCTGAACTATTTGTTCAGAATGCTTGGAGCCGGAGGCCGTGATCGTGCCATCACGTCCACGCCCCTTGTGACATTACGTTATGCCCCCTTCATTCATGTCTATGGGAGGGGGCGTGTCAGCCGACATGCCCCCTCCCATAGACATGAATGGAGAGGGCATGGCGTGACATCACAAGGGGGCGTGGCTGTGATGTCACAACCACTGCTGCAGGAACCCTGCATTTGTTTATAACGTTGCGTACTGAGGGAGATCGCCCCTATGTCTACTCCGCCCCTAAACATCTTATACCCTATCTAAAGGATAGAGGATAAGATGTCTGATCGCGGGGGTCCCGCCACTGGGGATCGCCGTGATCTCGGCTGCGGCACCCCAGACATCCAGTGCACGGTGCAAACTTCGCTCCGTGCCAGATGACTGGCGATGCGGGGAGGAGGCTCGTGATGTCACGGTAACGCCCCGCTCATGACATCACGGCCACGCCCCCTCAATGCAAGTCTATAGGAGGGGGCCTGATGGGCGTCACGCCCCCTCCCATAGACTTCCATTGAGGGGGCGTGACCGTGATGTCACCAGCCTCCAAATCTGCACCCGACACTCTAAACGAATGCCGGGTGCAGCAGGGAGATTGCGGGGGTCCCCAGCGGCAAGACCCCCGTAATCAGACATCTTATCCCCTATCCTTTGGAAAGGGGATAAGTTGTCTAGGGGCGGAGTACCCCTTTAAGGACTGTGACGCTTTTAAAACGCGTCGGCTCTCCTGATGTTGTTCAATAAAGTTTGAGAATGCAATCATTTTTGGAGCCCTCAGACATAAGGGAGTCTTCACCTGCTCCCAATCTACAGGCTGCAGCGTCCGCCCCTCATTTAACCATTGATTTTCTGCCACCACACAGCGCCCGTATCTTCACCGTAACGCTGACTCACATGTATCTCCGCCACGTCCTGCCTTGGGCTCCGGAGGACAATGCCACCACAAAGTCACCGTCTATATTTAAAACCAATTTACCTCGACCAACCATTGGCTGCCATTAATGAAATCCCTTGGCGCGGCGGTGGAGCAGAAGTAATGAGCTTTCCCGTCTGCAGGAACTTCTCCAAATTTCATAAAAATCTAATCAATAACCCCCAGGACTCGCAGAGGAACAGGAGAAGGATGTAATAACGGAGGAGAAACAACCAGGATCCAGAGTCTAATCTTCTCCCTACATGAGGCCATCACGTGAGTGCAGGGGGGGCCCCAGAATGGTAACTTCACTTAGGTCACAATTCACACGCTGCCGCTTTATTTTACACAATAGTATTGTGACATGAGAGTAAACAGAATGAAGGGGGGGGGGGGGGGAGTGTTCTGAATTGATTTATGCTAAATTTCTGGCATAAAAAATGGACACTTTATTTTTATTTTTAAATTCTTTTACCACTGTATCAATAGCAATCACGGTACTGGAAGGGGTACCCTGCTGCCAGACATCTTGTCCCCTAAGATAAGATGTTTGGTCGTGGGGTTCCCGATGCTGGATCCCGCTGGGTTCCGGCGGCAGTGGCGTGACGTCCACGCCACGCCCCCTCCATGCATGATTATGGGGGGGGGGGGCAGGTCGGCCGTCACGAGGGGGCGTGGCGTGACGTCACGACCACTGCCGCAGGAAACCCAGCATTCGTTACACTGGGACCTGCGCGGAGATCCTTTGGGAACCAGCAGCGGGACCCCCTGCGATCAGACATTTTATCCCCTGTGCTTTGGATAATGGATAAGATGTCCAGCGGCGGAGTACCCCACAATGACTGTCCCCCTGTATTTTGAGACCCCAAAAATTTGGCCCGCCAAAGATCTTCTCACTTAAAAAGTGTAAATGAAATAATAATTTAGAAGAAAAAAAAAAAAGGAAAGTCATCCCCCCTCCCCCCTCCCCCCTTTCCATTTTTTAAAATTGAAAATATAAATTAATAAATTAAAGGGGTACTCTGCCGGAAAACATCTTATTCCCTATCCAAAGGACAGGAGATAAGATGTCTGATCACAGGGGTCCCACTGCTGGGGACCCCCGCGATCTTCAGGCCGGCAGCGGCGGCGTCCGGAACAAGTAAGCTTGGAGCTTCCGTGTTCGTGACGTCACGCCACGCCCCCTCCATTCATGTGGCTGTAGTCGCCAGTCATCCGGCACGGAGCGGAGTTCTCTCTGTGCACTGGATGACTGGGGTGCCGCAGTAGATATCGTGGGAGTCCCCAGCAGCGGGACCCCCGCGCGTAGACGTCTTGTCCCCTATCCTTTGGATAGAGGATAAAATGTTTTCCGGTGGAGTACCCCTTTAATATGTGGTATCACTGCAGGCAAAATATTACAGTAAAATATAATTGTTGTGATTATGCAAAGTAAACGGCGTAAACATTCAAAAAAAAGTAACACAGAACTGCTGATTCTTGGTCACATTATATATCAGGAAAAAAATGATAAAAAGTGATCAAAAAGTCCCATATGAACAACAACAAAAATGCCCCTCGTACCGCTCTTACACCAAAAAATTTAAAAAAAAGTTATGGAGGTCAGAAAAGGCATATATTAAGGATTTCTATGTTTGTCCAAAAAGCTGAATGACAATCAATATGGCTGCATTAACCCCTTAAGGACGCAGGACGTAAATGTACGTCCTGGTGAGGTGGTACTTAACGCACCAGGACCTACATTTACATCCTGTGCATAACCGCGGGCATCGGAGCGATGCCCGTGTCATGCGCGGCTGATCCCTGCTGCTGATCGCAGCCAGGGACCCGCCGGCAATGGCCGACGCCCGCGACCTCGCGGGCGTCCGCCATTAACCCCTCAGGTGCCGGGATCAATACAGATCTGCGGCAGTGCGCGATTTAAATGAACGATCGGATCACCCGCAGCGCTGCTGCGGGGATCCGATCATTCATAACGCCGCACGGAGGTCCCCTCACCTTCCTCCGTGCGGCTCCCGGCGTCTCCTGCTCTGGTCTGTGATCGAGCAGGAGATGACCGATAATACTGATCTGTTCTATGTCCTATACAGATCAGTATTAGCAATCATGGTATTGCTATGAATAGTCCCCTATGGGGACTATTCAAGTGTAAAAAAAAAATGTAAAAGTAAAAAAAAAGTGAAAAATCCCCTCCCCCAATAGAAAAAGTAAAACGTCCGTTTTTTCCTATTTTACCCCCAAAAAGCGTAAAAAATAAATTTTATAGACATATTTGGTATCGCCGCGTGCGTAAATGTCCGAACTATTAAAATAAAATGTTAATGATCCCGTACGGTGAACGGCGTGAACGAAAAAAAAAAGAGCAAAATTGCTACTTTTTTAATACATTTTATTAAAAAAAAAAATCATAAAAAATGTATTAAAAGTTTTAAAAAAATGAAAACGTAAAAATTATATTGTCTGAATCCTTAAGGCCAAAATGGGCTCAGTCCTTAAGGGGTTAATGCTATCAAAGGGGTTGTCACGCAGCTTTCCCAACAGCCCTGAATAATTTCCCAATGATACAGGCTCTGGTTATAGATCATTGCAGGTTGACTTACTTCAGCATCCTAGGAAAGCTGGGTGACAACCAATATGGCTGCATTACTGCTATCAAAGGGGTTGCCACCCAGCTTTCCCAAAGCCAAGCCTGAGCTGGTACTAACAGGTTTGAGCCCAAGATAGAGAGGCTGGACTAGGGACTAGTGGTCGGACCCACTCCCCACCCCTCCAATAAGTTTCAGTTCCCCGGAGTACCCCTTTAATTGCCTTAATGATTTTCACCCAGCTTTTCTCATGCCTCCAGCTGTTGAAAAACTACAACTCCCAGCATGCCCGGACAGCCAACGGCTGTCCGGGCATGCTGGGAGTTTTAGTTTACAACAGCTTGAGGCACCCTGGTTGGGAAACACTGCTCGATCACCTAGAAATAGAAAAATTGAGTGGTCAGAGAGGTCGCCACCCAGCTTTTCCACACTCCTGCCTTGTTATATCATGACATTTTACGTCAATACTCTCTAGGGAAGAGTTGCGGCTTCCCTAAAAAAAATTGTACCGTGTTTTGCCGAACATTTTATGGTAAAATGAGTGATGTCATTAAGAGGTACAATCGGTCGTGCGACTCGCGCCAAAAACGACAAACCTCCTGTTGGGTCTGCGGATGGGGAAAATAATAGTGAATGGGGGAGATTTATCAAAAATGTGCAGAGGAAAAGTTGACCTGTTGCCAATAGCAACCAATCAGATCACTACTTTCACTTTGCAGAGGCCTTTTTAAAAATGAAAGAAGCGATCTGATTGGTTGCTATGGGCAACTAGTCAACCTTTCCTTTCAAGTGTTAGTGTTGCAGTTAGTTATTAACTACAACTCCCAGCATGCCCTGATACAGCCTGTGGCTCAGCAGCTGCCCCAAACAACAACTACAACTCCCAGCATGTTGGACTATAAAGTAGTATATAGTATAGGTCAGTGTTTCCCAATCAGGGGTGCCTCCAGCTGTTGCAAAACTACAACTCCCAGCATGTTGGACTATAAAGTAGTATATAGTATAGGTCAGTGTTTCCCAATCAGGGGTGCCTCCAGCTGTTGCAAAACTACAACTCCCAGGCATGCTGGGAGTTGTAGTTTTGCAACAGCTGGAGGCGCTCTGGTTGGGAAACACTGGTATAGTATATGGTGCAACATTCCGGGAGTCCTACTGAAGAACAAGATGATTAGAGGCAACGCAGACCCGGCCAAGAAGAGGCCAGCGAGACACAATCACACATCACCCAGCTTTCCTAGTGTCCTGAGCGACGCTTCCCTTGAGGGTACTGATGTAAAATGTCCTAATATAACAAGACAGGAGTGTAGAAAAGCTGGGTAGCAACCTCTCTGACCACCACTCAGCTTTTCTACTACTATGTGTGGTGTCACTATAGAGCAGTGTTTCCCAACCAGGGTGCCTCCAGCTGTTGCAAAGCTACAACTCCCAGCATGCCGTTGGCTGTCTGGGCATGCTGGGAGTTGTAGTTTTGCAACAGCTGGAGGCACCCTGGTTGGGAAACACTGCTATAGAGCTATACAGATTTGCTATTCAGGAGAGAAGAAAAGCTGGGTGATAATCAACGGCTGTCCAGGCATGCTGGGAGTTGTGGTTTTGCAACAGCTGGAGGCGCTCTGGTTGGGAAACACTGATATAGTAGATATAGTATATGGTGCAACATTCTGGGAGGTGGAGGATTGGTTGGATAAATAGCGTCCATTGCATTGCCGGTATTTATAATATAAAAGTACTGGCAGGACGGCCAAAATACCGGCCAGGTGGCAGCTCTAGCTACTATTTGTGGTGGCCCAGTATGGGAGGTGTTACCCTGTACCCTTGCTGTCCTGTCAGGCAGCCTCCTTCAGTGTCCCCAGGGCCTCCTGCACTTGTTTCCCCATTATGGAGGCACAGGCTGTGGTACATAGGCTATATATATATATCCATCACACAATTTCTCTTTGACTATTTCAGATGTGGTGACCCAGTACAGGAGGTGCTCCTGCTGTCCTGTCAGGCAGCCCCCTGCACTTGTTTCCCCATTGTAAATATGTTTTACCCTGTAAAGTGTCATAAAATATAATGTTGCTTTAGGAGTTATACCATGTGATATGTCATGTGATTGTTACCCAGGAGGTACCAGTGACCAGGTGATCCCAGGGGGGATCTATGGGCTCCCTGCTAGTCTCCCCCATATAATGACCTATGGGCTCCCTGCTAGTCTCCCCATATAATGACCTATGGGCTCCCTGCTAGTCTCCCCCATATAATGACCTATGGGCTCCCTGCTAGTCTCCCCATATAATGACCTATGGGCTCCCTGCTAGTCTCCCCCATATAAGCCTGGGTGGAGCTTCTCTCTCTTCCGGCTGACATCCAGTGCAGTCTTGTCTAGTCTGTGTGTCCAGAGTGTTGGAGACCTCAAAGTCCAGTCCTGCAGCCACCATCAAGTCAAGTAAGATAAAGTCACAGCTTTATGAGTCAAGTCAGTCCCTGTCATCTGTCAAGTCAGCGTGGTCTGAATTCAATTGTCCAGTCCTACTACAAGTCCCAGCAAGCCCTTAAGGTCTCTGAGTCACTGGTCACCTCCTTGGGCCCTGGCTGAACTGTATAGACTTTACCATCTGTCTACCCTCAGTAAAGCTACCGTTGTCCATAACTTGGCGTCGGAGTCTTTATTGCCCCCGTGCCTAGCCCAGGATCCAGCGGTATACCTTCGGGTGGTTACAGGCTAAACCACGCCCTGGCGTCACGAATACAAGGGGTTAATTCCATCTGCCCCTAGGGTAACAACATCTGCCCTCATCACACACCCCGCCACCACATATTCAAATGGCCTCATGTCAGAAATGATTGGTTGAAATCCATCAGGATTGTTCTTCTCGGGAGTCGGGAGACCCCCATACACATCGGATAGTCTTGATCATTTCTCCTCACCGTGGTTTCAGTCCGGCACCTTTGGTTGTTACCGGGGGATAGTAAACAGAGAACAGATGCCAAAATGGCCTAGAACCAAACCTAGGAGCCAAGAGAATCAGAGATCTGTCTGCGCCATATGGTGCCCCCACCCCCAGGACGATGAGGGGTCCGGCATCTGTGCAGGTCTCATTCAGTCGCCATCTCCTGGGGAGGCAGGAGACGCAGCAATCACTGCCTCCTCCTTACGCCTCTGACACGTCCTATCCTCTCTCCATTGTATTTGTTTTCAATAGAAAGCTGGATGACGACCAATATGGCTGCACTAATGCTATCAAACGGGTTGTCACCCAGCTTTCCCAAAATCCCTGAATGATTTCCAAATGATACAGACCCTGGTTATAAATAATTGCAAGTTGGCTTACTTCAGGGTCCTAGGAAAGCTGGGTGACAATATGGCTGCATTACTTCTATCAAAAGGGGTGTCACTCAGCATTCCCAGAGCCCTGACTAGTTATTTAATGCTATATACTGGATAAGCTGGATGACGACCAATATGGCTGCACTAATGCTATCAAAAGGGGTTGTCACCCAGCTTTCCCAAAAGCCCTGAAAAATGTCCCAATGATACAGACCCTGGTTATGAATCATTGCAAGTTGGCTTATTTCAGGATCCGAGGAAAGCTGGGTGACATTATGGCTGCATTACTTCTATCCAAAGGGGTGTCACTCAGCTTTCCCAGAGCCCTGACTAGTTATTTAATGCTATATGCCCTCCTTTTAAAATGACAGCAGATTGGCTTACGTCAAGGTCATAGAAAAGTTGGGTAACCGTACTGAGAAGATGCAAACATATAAAGTCTATGATGCAATGGAAATCGATATACTAGGAAAGCTGGGTGACTGCCACATGAAGCTGCAGTGCTGCCCCTAAGCCCTGTCATTGGCTGAGCGCGCCGTCACTTGCGCTCTCCGAGGGTAGGGGCCTAGAGCATGCCGAGGACGCGCAAGTAGCGCGGGGCCCCAACAGGAGATCCGGGGGGTCCCAGCTCTCAGACCTTCCATGATCAGACACGTTCCGGAGTACCCCTTTAATGGCCTTAATGATTATCACCCAGCTTTTCCTCACTCCTGAATAGCAAATGTGTATAGCTCTTTAGAAGTGTTTCCCAACGAGGGTGCCTCCAGCTGTTGTAAAACTACATGTATTTTGTCCAAAAAGCTGGATGATAAACTGGATTAATGCCATCAAAGGGGTTGTCACCCAGCTTTCCCAAAGCCCTGAATAATTTCCCAATGATACAGGCTCTGGTTATATATCATTGCATGTTGGCTTACTTTAGGATCCTGGGAAAGCTGGGTGTCAACCAATATGGCTGCATTACCGCTATCAAAGGGGTTGCCACCCAGCTTTCCCAAAGCCAGGCCTGAGCTGGTACTAACAGGTTTGAGCCCACCCCTTCTCCTAAAATAGAGAGATTGGACTAGGTACTAGTGGTCGGACCCCTCCCCATCCCTCCAATAGGTTTCAGTTCCCCGGAGTACCCCTTTAATTGCCTTAATGATTATCACCCAGCTTTTCTTCTCGCCTAAATAGCAAATCTGTATAGCTCTATAGCAGTGTTTCCCAAGCAGGGTGCCTCCAGCTGTTGCAAAACTACAACTCCCAGCATGCCTGGACAGCCAACGGCTGTCCGGGCATGCTGGGAGTTGTAGTTTTGCAACAGCTGGAGGCACCCTGCTTGGGAAACACTGCTTTATATTGACACCCCACATAGTAGTAGAAAAGCTGAGTGGTCAGAGAGGTCGCTACCCAGCTTTTCTACACTTCTGCCTTGTTATACTATGACATTTTACATCAATAACCTCAAGGGAAGCGTTGTCGCTCAGGACACTAGGAAAGCTGGGTGATGTGTAGATTGTGTCTCGCTGGCCGGGTGCGCGCCGCCTCTAATCATCTTGTTCTTCAGTAGGATCCCCGGGAACCTCGCGCCTCTCTCCCCTCCCTCAGCCTCATCTCTTATTCCCTTTCTGAATTTTCTTTTTCAAGAACTAAAGGAGAAAAAAATAGATTTTTTTTTTTTTTTTACAAATCTTATTTTGGAGACGGAACGTTCTCCTCGCTGTATCTGTGGGGGGAGGGGTGGGGGGGCGCTGGTGCGTGCCGATTCCCCTCATTACTTGGCTTCTGGGATTTTGTTTTTGCATAGGGCGACGATTTGTAAATAATTACGGTGGAGCCCCGTGAAGATGAGGGTGGGGGGAACGGCAGGAGAAACCCGCTGGGCAGTAGAGAGACAGATGATCACTGCAGGTCAGGGGCTTATTAGGAGGCTCCGCTGACTCAGCTCTGCTTCATCCAGGCGCAGTATACAGTACGAATAGGATGAACAGCGCCATTCTCCTAAATCGACAGTAAAGACTGACACTGATTCTAATATAGATTGGGGTAATGACTGCTGGGGCCCCCCACAACCTGGAGAACAGGGCCCCAGTCTCCCATTGGGATGAAGCGGATAGAGAATAACGTTAAAGGGGTACTCCGGTGCCAGAAAGTTAAACAGATTTGTGAATGACTTCTATTAAAAAAAAAAAAATCTTAATCCTTCCAGTACTTATTAGCGGCTGTATATTACAGAGGAAATTCTTTTCTTTTTGGATTTCTTTTCTTTCTGACCACAGTGTTCTCTCTGCTGACACCTCTGTCCATGTCAGGAACTGTCCAGAGCAGGAGAAAATCCCCATAGCAAACCTATGCTACTCGGGACAGTTCCTAAAAATGGACAGAGGTGTCAGCAGAGAGCACAGTGGTCAGACAGAAAAGAAATCCAAAAAGAAAAGAATTTCCTCTGTAGTATACAGCAGCTGATAAGTACTGGAAGGATTTTTTTATAGAAGTAATTTGCAAATTTGTTTAACTTTCTGGCACCAGTTTATTTAAAAAAAAAAATATATAAAAAAAAATTAAAGTTTTCCAATGGAGTACCCCTTTAAGGACGGGATCACACCAATTGTTGTCAATAGGATTCCGCTGCGCAGTGCACACAACGGAACTTCTTTCAGTGGTATACATTGCCGTCTATGGGGACAGCAGTGCCCTCTCGGTCCTAGGGCCGATTAGTTCAATCGGTGCCGGCCACCCTCGTCTGGTCCTACATTAAAGGGGTACTCTGTAGGGGAAAAATGTCCACATACAGAAGATCGCGGAGAGTCCCAGCTGTCACACACACCCTTATCTTGTGGATAAGGGATACGTTTCAGTTCCTCCCGGAGCACCCTTTTAAAGGGGTGCTCCGGTGGAAAACAATTTTTTTCTAATCACTTGGTGCCAGAAAGTTGTACAGATTTGTAAATGACTTCTATTTAAAAATCTTAATCCTTCCAGTACTTATCAGCTGCTGTATGCTCCAGAGGAAGTTGTGTAGGTCTCTCTAGTCTGACCACAGTGCACTCTGCTGCCACCTCTGTCCATGTCAGGAACTGTCCAGAGCAGGAGCAATGACTATCACCCAGCTTTCCATCACCCCCGAACAGTAAATCTGTATAGCTTTATAGTTTCCCAACCAGTGTTCAAACAGCTGTTGCAAAACTATGACTCCCAGCATGCCCGGACAGCCTTCATGCTGGGAGTTGTAGTTTTGCAACAGCTGGAGGCACCATGGATGGGAAACACTTCTCTATAGTGACACCTCACATAGCAGTAGAAAAGCCGAGTGGTCAGAGAGGTCCCCACCCAGCTTTTCTGCACCCCATGATATTTTACATCAATACCCTTTAGGGAAGCATTGTCACTCCGGATACTTGGAAAGCTGGGTGATTGTGTCTCGCTGACCTCTTCTTGGCCTTCAGCTGTCCGGGCATGCTGGGAGTTGTAGTTTTGTAACAGCTGGAGGCACCATGGTTGGGAAACACTGCTTTATAGTGACACATCACATAGCAGTAGAAAAGCTGAGTGGTCAGAGAGGTCCCCACCCAGCTTTTCTGCACCCAATGATATTTTACATCAATACCCTTTAGAGAAGCGTTGTCAGTCCGGATACTAGGAAAGCTGGGTGATTGTGTGATTATGTCTCGCTGGCCTCTTCTTGGCCTTAGGCTGTCCGGGCATGCTGGGAGTTGTAGCTTTGCAACAGCTGGAGGCACCATGTTTGGGAGACACTGCTCTATAGTGACACCTCACATAGCAGTAGAAAACTTGAGTGGTCAGAGAGGTCATTACCCAGCTTTTCTGCACCCTATGATATTTTACATCAATACCCTTTAGAGATGCGTTGTCGCTCTGGATACTAGGAAAGCCGGGTGATTGTGTGATTATGTCTCGCTGGCTTCTTCTTGGCCTTCGGCTGTCCGGGCATGCTGGGGGTTGTCGTTTTGCAACAGTTAAAAGCACCCACTGCTCTATAATGACACCTCACATAGTAATTTAAAAAAAAGCTGAGTGATCAGAGAGGTCACCACCCAGCTTTTCTACACTCCTACCTTGTTATACCATTTCCAGTCTGACCACAGTGTTCTGTGCTGACACCTCTGTCCATGTCAGGAACTGTCCAGAGCAATAAAGTTTTTTTTTTCCTGCTCTGGACAATTCCTGACACAGACAGAGGTGACAGCAGAGAGCACTGTGGTCGGATTAGATATATTTCATCTATTCCCCCCCCCCCCAATCCCCCTCAGCAACCCCCCCACACCCACACCACAGGGGGCCTGACCA